>NW_027507758.1:528758471-528965971 GCF_037356315.1 Lithobates pipiens | reverse complement strand
TAGACGAATAAACCCAAACCAAACTGCCGTTTAGGTAAAGTTTAACTTTGAAAAACGCATAGCGTGTGCTCTTCAGGAGCCCGCCGCTACATATATATATATATATATATATATATATATATATATATACTGTTATTTGGAGGATAATATATATATTATCCTCCAAATAATTTGCAATTCAGTACAGTCTTGTGATTTACACATCGTTATACCTTTACTTCACATCGCATCCATGAAAGGAGACATATACATTTCCTGGTTCGGCAACACAAATTTCCTCTCTACCACCAACCTGCTCATTGCACAGTGGATTCCATGAGAGGGAGATCCAATAAGATCCAATGTATGATCTAATAAGAGTGAGAATTATATGACTGCTATTGCTGAGTGCCTTCTGAAAACTCATGTTGCCGCGCTGCTTGTAGCATCGGCAATCTTTTGACCACTAACCTGGAATCTGCATACAGACCAGAGTGAGGTCAAAACATCTGATCTGATACTAGCTTGTGGGTCATTGACTAAATCCATCGGATCTATATGACAGCTAGAGAGAACTATACTGTAGGCATGCAATCACAAGGATGACTGAATAAAATAATAATTTTCTTACCTTAGGCAAGTAAAGCCATGGAGATGTTGTTTAGATGTTGTTTAGTTGTGCATTTAGTTATTTGCCTAGAGTGCTACTTTAAATACTCTGAATACAAGATCCACTAACTCATGAACTTATTTTCAGCACCTACCATATAGTGAAACATATTGAGTTCAGGTGTTTCCTGTTAATGTTGCAGCATATAAAGATAATTCTAGGTCTGTTTACACTACTGTGCTGCAGTAACGCGTGTTCATTCAAAATGGCACCTGAACACATTTTCCTAATACACCTCTATTGCAGCACACCTCAACCAAATGGACCAAAGTGGTATGAATGGACCTACTGTATAAATAATTATCTGCTTCCAATCTTGAGGCAACAGTTTGGAGAAGACCCTTTTCTGTTCCAGCATGATTGCCCCCCTATGCACAAAATCAGCTCCATAAAGACATGGTTTGATGATGTTGGTGTGGAAGAACTCAAGTGTCCAGAGACCTGACCTCAACACTATAGACTGAATTGGAATTTCAGTTGTTAGTCAGGTCTGCTCATCCAATATCAATACCTGACCTCACAAATGCTCTTTTGCCTAAATGTCTACGAATTCTCAGAACCACACTCAAAATCTTGTGTAAAGCCTTCCCAGGAGAGTGAAGGTTGTTAAAACTGCGGGGGTGGCAACCCTATATTAATGCATAACATTTTGGATGTTCCATGTGGATTCAGTCCCAGAAGGTTTTACCCCCTTCCTGAACCCCCTTCCTGACCAAACCACTATTCGGCACTGCGTCGCTTTAACTGAGAATTGCGCAGTCGTGCGACATTGCACCCAAACAAAATTGGCATCCTTTTTTTCCCACAAATAGAGCTTTCATTTGGTGGTATTTGATCACCTCCTTGGTTTTTATTTTTTGAGCCATAAATAAGAAAAGAGTGACGATTTTGAAAAAAACTCTATATTTTTTACTTTTTGTTATAATAAATATCCCCCAAAAATATATATAAAAAATGTTTTTTCCTCAGTTTAGGCCAATATGTATTCTACATATTTTTGGTAAAAAAATCGCAATAAGCGTATATTGATTGGTTTGCACAAATTTTATAGCGTTTACAAAATAGGGGATAGTTTTATAGCATTTTTATTATGATTTTTTTATTAGTAATGGCAGCAATCTGCAATTTATATCGGGACTGCGAAATTATGGCATACACATCAGATACTTTTGACACTATTTTGGGACCATTGTCATTTATACAGCAATCAGTGCTATAAAAATGTGGTGATTACTGTGTAAATGACACTGACAGGGAAGGGCTTAACCACTAGGGGGCGATCAAGGGATTAAGTGTGTCCTAGAGAGTGATTCTAACTGTGGGGAGGATGGGCTTCCAGTCACATGACAGCGATCACCGCTCCTGATGACAGGGAGGAGTGATCTCTGTCATGACAGCAGGCAGAACGGGGAAATGGCTTGTTTACATAGGCACTTCCCCGTTCTGCGGCTCCATGACACGACCGCCAGGAGACCGGCGGACTTCGAGTCACAGTCACGCTGTAGGCGGCAGACGTGCATCAGCTATCCCCGCCTCTTAAATGGGACGTACAGGTACACCCATTTGCCCACCGCTGCCATTGTGCCATTGAATATCGGCGTGCGGCGGTCGGCAAGTGGTTAAAAAAGCTCATGTGGGTGTGATGGTCAGGTGTCCACAAATATTTGACCATATGGTGTATTATATACAAGGCGTATATTTCCAGCTATACAGAGGAGAAAGTTCCCTCCACTTATATAGATTTCGATAGCAAGGATGAAAGCCACAGAAGATGAAGGCTTGAAAATCAGAGTCATTGAGGTCAACCATGTCCCTTGAGTCAGTTTGACTAAAGTGTAATTTTATTATATTCCTCATGCATAACAATAAATGTTATATTTATTATTTGTTAAGTTCCACCTTTGGAAATCATTACACCTACAACACAAATGTAATTTCAAAATTCTATAGGATTTAGTGAATCTTTGAACGTAAGATATGCAAAATCAGTACGAAAAACATAGAAAAATAATTGTGCCATCAAGTTTTCACTCTTTATTTTATATTCATCGATTCTTGAAAGTGTAATTATAGTTCAGGAACAGTGACTATTTAGGCATTAATCTGAAAGTATTGATTTTATATCACCAAATAATTTACCACTGTTCTCTGCAAGACATTTGAGATAATAGCCTGGAAAGACAGGAGGAAGGTTAAGCTGTTCTTCAACAGTGCACACAGCTAAAGCAGTGCTATAAAACATGTACATTTCCCTCAATAAAGATGTAGAGGCAGTCAGATGTCATCTATCATTTTACTGTAATGGGAATTTTATAGATGTATGGGGAGGTTTTATAACAACCAGCTTTACCAGGCTTTGTAGTTTCAGAATTTCTCAGTTTGGTTGTCATGGGTATTCAGTGTTGGAAACGGCTCCGCAAAGTGAGTTTTCTTTCCAAACCTATTTTTGTGCTTGAGAATATTATAGGATGTAGTAAAGCTGAACCTTTCTTATAACACAAGGCACATATCTCATTCCATTACATATCCCAAAATAAGAGGATTATTACTTATTTCAGGAAAGTGGGCACGACCATGTCAATAATTTCTGTATGCTGTGCTACGCACTGATTCAATTGCCACACTTTTTAATTCTTTTTAGCTCACTTCACCATAACCTGTTGGGTTATATTTTAGCCATGTTCCCCCAGCTCTACTCCATAAAATCCATTGTTTCCATACACTGCATTGATGATGGCCAACAAGTCTCAAACAGCTGTGCTGCTTCTGCCTCCCCAGTCTTAGGTTTGCTGTATAGAGATTGCAAGAGGCTGACACCAAGTAAAGTTCAGGTTCTTAAAGCGGAGTTCCACTTGTTTGTAAGTCTATTAAAACTTATCAGCTACAAAAAGTGTAGCTGCTGACTTTTAATAAACAGAAACTCACCTATCCCATGGACCAGTGATGCGGCCGCCCGAAGCCTCGCTCCTCTTCCCGGCCTCTCCGCAGAGCCAGCATTGCAAGCTTCCAGCTTCACAGCCGGGTGCTGCACATGTGCGAGTCGCCCTGTGCTCTCTTAGTGGCCAGGCAATCTTCTGGGACCTGCAACATATCCCTGAAGATTGCAGAGAGGGAGGGCGAGAGGAGGAGTCGCCTAGGCAGTGAGTAGGGATGAGCCAAACACCCCCCCCCCCCATTCAGTTCGCACCAGAACATGTGAACAGGCAAAAAATTTGTTCGAACACGTGAACACCGTTAAAGTCTATGGGACACGAACATGAATAATCAAAAGTGCTAATTTTAAGTGCTAATTTATATGCATGGTATTGTCATAAAAAGTGTTTGGGGACCTGGTTCCTGCCCCAGGGGACATGTATCAGTGCAAAAAAAGTCATTTAAAACTACTTGCGACTATAATGAATTGTCGGTCCGCAATACACATAAAAGTTCATTGAAAAAAACGGCATGGGGATTTCCCCACAGGGGAACCCTGAACCAAGTCTGGTATGGATATTAAGGAGAACCTTGTGCCAAAATGTAAACAAAATGGCATGAAGGTATGGCTTTTAAGGGGAGCCCCGCACCATTTAAAAAAAAAAAGGCGTGTGTCCCCCCAAAAATCCATACTAGACCCTTATCCGAGCACGCAACCTGGCAGGCCGCAGGAAAAGGGGGAACTAGAGGCCCCCCTCCTGAACCGTACCAAGCCACATGCCCTCACCATTGTTGATGGGGAGAAAGGTCTCATCCCCACAGACCTTGCCCGGTGGTTGTTGGGGTCTGCAGGCCGGCTGGCTTATCGGAATCTGAAAGCTCTCTTTAACAAGGGGACTTCCAGATCCCGCCCCCCTGTGTGAATTGGTAATGGGGTACAAATGTACCCCTACCATTACACAAAAAAAGTGACAAAAAAGTTAAAAAAGACAAAAGACAGTTTATTAAATTCTTCTTCTTTGTGCTTCTTCTTTCATCTTCTTTCTTCTGGTCTTCCTTCGGTGTTGTTCTTCTCCATCTTCTTCTTCATCTTCTTCTTCCTCCACTCTTCTCGTCCCGCATCTTGCACCGGCTGCTATTTTCTTTGTGGAACCTAGGTAGTATAAAGAATAAGAAAAAATCAGATATCAATAAATTATTTAAAACATATAAAGCTTACCCCAGACCATTAGCCCTTGTACACACGTTCGGACATTCCGACAACAAAATCTGTAGGATTTAGTCCGACGGATTTTGTCCGAAACCGGTGTTGCATACACATGGTTGGACAAAGTTGTCGGAAAATCAGATCGTTCTGAACATGACAACGATATTTCGTTACGACGGGACTACGTTCAGGCTAGTAGCCAATAGCTTTGGTCTAGGAATTTGATCTGAGCATGCGTGGCACTTTGTCCGATTGGAATTCTCTACACACAATCGGACAAAGTCCGATCGGATCATGTTGTCCGAAAGTTTTAAGCCCAGCTCTAAAACTTTGTCCGTCGGATATTCCGACGGAAACAGTCCGATGGAGCCCACACACAGTCGGATTATCCGACAGCACGGTCCGATCGGACATTTTCCGTCAGAATGTCCGACCGTGTGTACAAGGGCTTAGAGTTTCCCTTTAGAAGGAGTCAATACCATTTTTTTTCTCATAATGCCCCCAGAGTATATTGTCTGAGATAAAAAATGTCACCTTGCCTCATGCCAGGAATAACTGCATGTTAGTAAACTTCACACATCAAGATCCATAATGTGGCCTATTTCAGAAACCTGAGTGAACGGCTTACAGTAAATCTTATAGAATCGTTGTTAAGCCAGCAAATGCAAAGCATGACATGATTAATTCATCTCGACATCTGTTTCTCCCATTTAAAAATTGCTGCATACAGCTGTGATATAGACATCTGCGTTCACCTGGACACATTCCAACCACATGCATACCGCAGTGTATAGGGAAGCGTGCTCTCAACACCTGTATTGCTGGGTGTCTTCCGCAGGTTATTTAAGTATTAGTTGGGTTATGACTATTGACCATGTGTCATTTAAACCGTAGGAAGCAGAGTGTTTTTCGCTCACAGATTCTTTCTTCATTCACGTTTTTGTGTTCACAAAGTGAAAACCTAATTCTGCAGACAAAAATGTCCATCCGTTTCCTCAGCCAGGAAGCTGTAAATTATGAGGATGGTCATCTAATTGTAGAGCTTCCAGTAGTTTGGCTTTCTGCAGTAAACAACAGAAAATGCTCTAGTGGCCGAGGTAATAATGGAGAGGATCCACGGAGAAACCTCTGCTTGGTTTGATAAACGGAAGTGTTTTGAATAGTGTGTCATTTCAGTATCCTTAGAAATGACTGCTTAGAATATCTGGATAAAATAAGCAAAAGTTAACTAGTACATTACTTGTTCGGATGGTGTTTTCCTTTCCTGTGGTTTTAGAAGAAATGGAAAGGCGGCATTATCAATTTTATATGGAATATGCCTAGAGTGACTTTATAGCTAAAAAAGTGGTTAAATGTGACCCCTGAAAAGAACATATGTAATACCCACCTCTTTTGCAAAACCTTTTCTGTCGCTTCCAGGAGCTTTGAATTCCTGCTCTCCTGCTGCATGCTGTGGTTTCTTCCAATAAGTCCTACATCACTACTAGGTCCTGTAAGGGTGTGGGGGTAGGTAGGAGGAATCACTGCACATGATAGAGGATCATTCAACACTTCAGAACAGTGGTGGCTGGTGGTATATTTTTTTGTGGTCTATCGGGAACAACTTTCTCCAGGCAGCATGCAACGGCTTCCCCTGTGTATCCTCCTCCTCCCTCTAGGCGGCCAATAGGAGCGCTTCTCCTTTCGGCCAATCAGGTGATGAGTCTTATGAACTGCTTCCTGATTGACTGGGAGGAGAATCAGGAAGACAATAGTGAATATTCATTCTCAATTGTCACACGACTGGGTGGGCTTGGAGCGCAGTGCTCAGCCCACCCTATTTTGAAGCCTATTAGAGCCTCTGGCTCTAAGCACGTGCTTCAAAAGAGAAAAAAACCCTGCACTATGGGCCGCCACTGCTCCAGATGCATCTACAGTGTTTTTTTTTCTCTAAATTTAAAGGATAAGTTTAACTTTTGGGAAAAAATAATAAATGCATATGCAGAAAAAAAAATGTGTATTTATTATTTTTTCCCTAAGGAGCCTTGAAAGCATTGCACCCCTTATCAGTGGATCAGTGGTGCCATGCCAAACTCTGGAAAACAAGCCCTGCAGCTTTGAGCACATATCTGAATACAGGCTTACAAGCTGTTTGTGAATGAACTACGAGACCGCTCATTAGCGACCTTGCAGCCTTTTTGGAACTAAAAGCCTTCAAAACTAAAAGCCACAAAGGCTGACGGTACTTGTAGTTCAAGCCATTCACAGGAAACTGTGAATGAATGACTCAGTCATGTGGGCAGAGCTCTGCACAGCCATGTCATTTCCAGATAGTGACAGTGGGTGCTCAGAAAAATTCCCTGATCGCTGTGACTGTGGAGGGGAAGATAGGGGGAGAGGCTGCAGCTACTGGAAGACATGTCCAAAGACATGCAGGTAGGTTAATTGGCTTCTGTCCAAAACTGGCCCTACTATATGAATGGGGACGTTGGATTGTGGCTCCTTGAGGGTAGGGACCGATGTGCAATGTATAGGGATAGGGACAATTGTAGGCACACACAGGTTGAACTGGATGGACTGGTGTCTTTATTCAACCATACTAACTATGAAACTATGAAACTATGTTACATGTTCCACCCTAAATATGGGTGGAACAAGTAACATGTTCCAAAAAGTGAACTTTGAACTTTAAAGGCGAGTGGTGAGTATTACATATCTTCTTTGCAGGGGCCACATTTTTAATCACTTTTATTTTATCCCCTAGCAACACTGTTACCCAAATTAAGAAATCCCAAGTAATGTAATTTAAAATTAACATTAATGTTCCCGGTAGCACAGCATACCAGCTATAAAGAACACCTTGCATTTAATTAGCAAGGGCTGCTTATTCAAGGCACCTTCTGACATCTTAATTAATTTTTACTGAATTGAAATGTAAAAATAAAAACAACTGTGGAAGAAAAATGTTTACCCCGCTTCTACCCATGGAACCTAGGTGGGTGTGATGTCACCACCCTTCCAGCAAGATCCCAAGGAATGTTAAATAACCCAAATTTAATGGAAAGACATTGCTACACTTTACTGTAATGTCCCATCATTGGGTTTGTTGTAGTCACACACACACACACAGGTATTTTTTAACAGTTTAGTGCAGTTAATAAGATGGGTGAGCTTAGTGAATAAGCGGACCTTTCATGGATAGATAAAACATGTAGGCTAGGTTTAGACCTATAGACCTACATGCGAGGCACAGAAGAATGAGCAATACACACAATGAGCACACGTCTTCCAACCTCTTGTTCTTTGTGAGATTGTAATAGTAACTTTTGCATTTTTGTATTTGAATAACTTTGGGTCTACTAAATGCAAACATCTGAAACATCAAGCAAATCACTGCACTAATTATGATGTTTGATCCTTTCCTTGTAGATAAAGCTCACAACGTGACAATGGCTATGCTAGAAAGTAAATCCTTCTTATAATAAATTGTACTGAGATGTCACTGACCAAGAATCAATATACAGATCTGGTGTTCTGACCTCATTCTGAATTTAACAAATCAATCTTATGTGTTTTATAGTTATCTTTAGTTTTCTTTTAGAGTATTTAGCAAGTCAAATGATTTACTAACTCCTAAAACTAATGGCAAGTACTCCATACTAGTACTACTAGACCTTTCTTCTGCTGTTGATACTATTGACCACCTGTTCTTCTCAATTCCATTAGCCTCCAGGACTTTGCTCTTTCCTGGTTCTCCACCTATCAATCACAGCATTCCTTCAGTGTTTCCTACAAATCTAGTTTCACCATTCCACTTCCTCTTACTGTAGAGGTCCCCGAAGGTTCTGTCCTTGGACACCTTCTGTTCTCTATCCACACCCCCCCTCTCCCTTAATAACGTGATAACTCCCCACAGCTTTTAATACCATATCTGTGCTGATGCCACCCAAATCTATATCTCTACTCCTTCAGTCATTACTAAGTTACCAACTGACATATCAGCATAGATGACATGCCACTTCCTCAAATGAAATGTTTCTAAAGTTGAACTTGTAATATTCCACACGCCTGTGCCCTGCTCCCTGACTTTTTTATCAATAATACAACTATCAATCTCACCCCTTATGCCAGGGTACTAGATGTAATCCTAGACTCTGATCTCTCCTTACAGCCCCAAACCTAATCATTTTCCAAAGCTTGTAGACTTCACCTCCATAACATCTATCAAATATGCCCATTTATGTCCAATGAAACCACCAAGTTACTCATTCACTCCCTTATTATCTTTCACTTTAACTTTTGCAACTCTGTACTCACAGGCATAGCTCTACACAGACCCCCCCCCCCCCCCCCTGTATATCATGAATGCTGCTGTTAGTGATTAGTCTACCTTACCAAACACTCAGTGTCCGGCACACTTCTGTGCCATTCCCTCTACTGGATTCCAATTGCCCAACTAATAAAATTCAAAATGGTAACAACAAAATACGATGCCATGCGCAACGCTGCCCAGAGCTACATCACCAATCTCAAAATATAACCCAAACCATCCTCTCTGCTACTCCCAAAACCTACTGCTCTCTAGCACCCTTGTCTCCTCCTCCTATGATTGCCTCCAGGACTTCTCTAGAGCCTCTTCCATCCTCAATCTGTGCAGCTAACTCCTACTTTGTTGACCTTTAGGTCATCCTAGAAAGCTCATGTCTTCATGGAAACCTATCCTGCCTCCACCTAACAACTGAGCCTTTAATACTTCCATCAGCTCATTCTTAACTGTTATTACCTTTTCCACCACTTGCCCCACCCTGTTAGATTGTAAGTTCTCATGGGTAGGACAGTTCTAGGGCAAGCAATAAAAAAAGAAAGCAGAGATAAAAAGATAAAATGACTCTTTCAGGTTGAAAACAAACCTGTGATTTCCTGCTGCCCCCTTTCCAACAGGAAGGGACATTTCCAGTACTTCCATAGAAGGGGCATTAGAAATGCATAAAATCCTCTTTTCTTAGTGATATTGTACCCCTTGTACTTCCATTCCAGGGACCTAAGCTGACATAGACAGAAAGGGGTTGGGTTTCTAAGGACAAATAGATTGTTCACTTTGCAAGGAAAGTTGCACTTAGTGAATGAAGTGAAATTTCACTTTGCAAAGAATACCCAAATCACAGGATAGTAAAAAAATACAGCATTTTTGCTTTCACATGACTGGATAATGAAGTCAGTAAAGTTTCACCTCAAGCACTAAGCTTTGGGGCAAAATCCTAAATAAATCAACCACCTAATGAACACATTTCCCATCACATGCTTTCTAATGTCAAGGAAGAGAGGGGATGTATTTGAACAGGTCTGATATACTTTGATCAACCATAACGTTATAATCACTGACAGCTAAAGTGAATAACATTGATTATCTCATTACAATAGCACTTGAAAGTGGGTGGGATACACTGATATGATATGTTGAAACCAGAAAATATGAGCAAACCTAAAAATTTTAATTGAGTGGCCAAAGAAGGTGGCCTCGTCTGATGAATCATGTTTTTCTTTTAAATCATGTGGATGGCTGGCTGCATGTGTGTTGCTTATCTGGGGAAGAGATGGCCCCAGGATTTAGTATGGGAAGAATGCAAATCGGCAGAGACAGTGTGACGTACAGGACTTAAAGGATCTGCTGCTAATGAATTGGTGCTAGATACCACAATATACCTTCAGAGATTTAGTGGCATCCATGCCTCTTCGGGTCAGGACTGTTTTGGCAGCAAAAGAGGCTGTTTTGGTGGCAAAAAGGTGACCTACTCAATACTAGGTGGGTCATCATGATGTTATGGCTGAGCTTTGTATTACATAGTGCTACGTGGTCAAACTCCAGTGCCTATGGGACTGAATCTCCTTAAAACTACATCATATTCTCCTTTACCCCCTCTTTCCCATCTCACTTTGCTGCTGTTCTCAGTCCTCAGTAAATACCTGGTCCTTTGAGAGGAAGCATGCAACCTCTTCTTGGGGTGCAGTGCTGGCTGCTGATTGGCCACCCAGGACTTAAAGATGACATAAAAATAACATAAAGATGAGGATGACATCACAAACCCTGTGTAAGCTCTAACACCATTAGATCTGGAGTTTACACATGGTTTGGAATGAGCAGCAGGGAAGAGCTGAAAAGGTGAGCACTGGTGGTGAATGCAAAGTGGACAAAGTGACAGAGTCTCTAAACTGGTCTGAAAATTCTCTCCCTTAACTAACCAAAATGTATTTATTCAATGCATCTTCCTTAACTGAAATTACATTCTTGGTGTATGAGTCACAATGGCCGTTATACAGTATGTTTATCTTTCAGAAAGAAAGCCGGGTTCCTGTTTCTTTTGTGCAGTTTCTACCTGATGGCCGATATGTATTATCTCATTGACAAGAGGCTGATGTAGTTGAGAGACCTCAATGCAGTGTGATGGGTTAGTGCTCTGTAAATGTGATAAAAAAATGATGTATATTTCCTATAGATAACAATGTTTTTCTGCTTTGGGTCATGCACTTTGTATGCTAATCTTAGTTATGCACAGCAGGCTCCATTCAGTGTATATTTTTATCTGTCATGAAGGAAAAATGAATGTGTGAGTTCACCTTTGTGCACCAAAAAGTGGAAAAACTAAAGAACAGCTGCATTAAATGTGAAAATACATTATATATTAGAAATAGAGTATGCTCAAAGGAAAACTATAGTCTTTATCAAAATTAAAGCCTAAGTGTAGCTAAAATAATAAAACAAAATTAAAATCAGCTAAAGGGACATAATTTACTATCAGTATAATGTCTCCCTTTTGCTGATTCCTCTTCTGTTAGTAGAAATCTTCCTTCATTCATGCCTTCCCCCCATGTCCAATGCCATAACTTTACAGGGTTAATATAACTAAAGGACTGTAACACTCTACCATCAAGAGAGCCTGACTATGCCCACCCTTTCCACCCAGCTTACCTTCTGAAACCTTCCAGATCATAGACAGGAGCCACATGGCCAGACTTTAGAATTTATTGTGCCTTTCTTTGCCTTGGACCTTGCGAGAGCTGTATATTTTCTGGACTCCACTCACCTCTACCCTCATCCAATTCATGATTCTCGGTAATATGTCCTGAGTGGCGGGCCTGCCATTTTGGAGGTTCCTTGCAGTGACACTGAGCTACGTGGGGGGCACCTGCGCCATATTGGGCCTTTTTGACAACTACACCTCTATTTTTTTTATACTTTTAGTTAGTGGCACATCATTCTCCTCACCCAACTCCAGATATAGCTATGGTGCAAAACATGTCTAGTAGGAGGACCTTTCATCAAGTTACCAGTTTAGTTTCATGGATATTGAGTTAAATGGATATCGAATATATTGTTGTCTTTTTTTGTATCTACTCATTTATGTAGCCTCTTCGGGGTGTTTATTTTTGGTGTAATTGATAGCCACGTATGTTTTTTTAACTTGGCTTGTAATAATAAAGTTATTAATTTAAATTATCTGTTTGATTAATTTGTGAGTTGTCATACCTTAAAAGTCCCATTCTCTACACTTTATCTTTTGGTCCTACCTTCTGTGACATTACTGCCCCACCTCATCCAATCGGAGAATGCTTTGTATTTATTTAGAAAATTCAAAGCATTTTCTAAATGATGCTGGTGCTGACTGGCCGACCTCCTATGTTCAGAATTCAGCAGGGTAGCCGTTCAGCATGATATTTGGAGTAGTGATCACCTGAGTAGTGGTGTCTACTTTAGTGATTTCCAGCTTCAGAGGCATCAGTCAGGTGTAGTATATACATAATTAATTCTGTCCAAACTAAAAAGATAATGTAACTATGTATAAAATATCAATACCTGGAATTCTTCCTTATTAACCACGTGCCAACCGCGCTATAGTCAATGGATAGCTACAGTGGGGGTGGCTAGTTCTGGGAGGTCACTGCCAGGCGCGGGTGGTGCGCTTTGTGATCATTGTCTGGAGGACACTGCCGATTACAGATTGACATAAAAAAACGATCAGTGGCTCTTTACTATGTGATCAGCTGTGTCTAATCACAGCTGATCACGGATGTAAATAGAAGTCAATTATTGGCACTCCTTTCCTCATGCTGAGAAGGAAGAAGAGAGCTGATAACCAACTTCTCCAAAAAGGACATGTACACTGATAATCAGAGCACTGTTTATTAGTGTCCGGATTATCAGTGAGGTCAAAACAGTGCCATTCAGTGCTGCCAATGTGTGCCCACCAGTGCTGCCAATAAGTGCCCAACAGTGTCTGTTCTTCAGTGTCACCTATCAGTGCGGCCTACCAGTGCCCATCAGTGCCACCTATCAATGCCCATCAGGGCCGCCTATCAGTGCAGCCTCACCAGTGTCAACCGGTGCATCCTCATCAGTGCCTACCAGTGCTGACTCACCAGTGTCAATCAGTGGAGCCTATCAGTGCCCATCAATACACATCAATGCCGCCTCATCGGTGCCCATCAGTGCACAAATTATTGTTTTTTTTTCTTTTTCAAAATTTTCAGTCTTTATTTGTTTATTTAGCAAACAATAAAAAACCCAGTGTTGATTAAATACCACAGAAAGAAAGCTCTGTTTGTGTCAAAAAAAATGATAAAAATGTTGTTTGAGTAAAGTGTTGCATGACCACCTGGTAGGCAAGTGGTAGATTAGGAGGAGTGTGTTTTATTCAGAATAATTAAAGTGTACGTTTAAGCAAAATTTAGGAAAAAAAATCAGCAAAATATGCATCATTACCTGTTTTATCCCTTTAAAGATACAAGTAAAGAAAAATACCTAGAGAAAATCTGCAAAATGCAAAAAGCACTAAAAATGCATAGGTGTGAATCAAGCCTTAGAGCTGACAACAATGCTTTGTCAGTCCTTCCAGTGTTCTCCCTGGCTGGACTGCAGAACTGCACCTACTTCCAACCCCACACTTCTGCTCTCTTGACTTCCAAGAGCCTGCCCACTCACTGTGTGTAGGGAAGAGACTCTTGGGAGATATAGTTCTATCAATAAGAAATGTTGGCATGTTGATCACATCATCCAGAAGCAGCCCTTGCAAGAATCTTACAATATTGGTGGTGATATAATCAGGGGTTAATAAAAACTGTTTCTCACTTCAGGAAGTAATGCTGAGACATGCTCTAGAGGGGGAGTGGGGATTTGGAATACCTTTGGATTAGGCCAGAGACCACCTAAGCTCTTAAGGACATCACTAAGTTAGTGCCGTGCTTACTGCTAGGATAGGTAAGGATGTGCTATTGTGCCCTCTAAAGCATGTTTCAAAATTCCAAAAAGCCCACAATATGGCTGCTTGCTGAGAGCTTTTGGAAGCTGCAGTCCAGCAGAGTACCCCTATAGAAGGAAGACACCGGGTGCCCCTCCATCTATTGCTACTGACACTGCAAATGAGGAAAATGAAGCAGACCCAATAATGACACCCCTTGGTTTAAAAAAGTGTTATTTCCAGGAGGTTGGTTGGCCATTGGTTGCCTAGAGTTGGCCTTTAATTTGATTGCAAGCTTTGTTAATGGCCCAAATAATTACATAAGCTTGTTCAAAAAATAACTGCTGACAGAGGGGGACAGGTGCACTTCAAATATAAAGATATAGAAAAAAGTCGGTGAAGTTGGTGGCCTTGCTAAAAAAATAAAACAGCAACTTTGCAGTAGAAGGAAATGTAGTAACAGATGAAGCAGATGGATTAAAACATCCCAGTGGGTCTCATTAATACTATTTCTGGAAAACAGAGAAACAACAGTTGGAGACTTCAAAGAAAGCAGGTCAGTGTGTATAGTGGAAGGGGAGACGACATCCATGCTGAAACAATGAATAATGGAGAGGATCCAATCAACACATACTACGTGCACAAACTGCTTGTGGAACAAACCCACAAACAATACCATTTCTCAACATTTGGAGGGTTATTTAGGAAATGTAACAAATGACAGTTGCGCCCTGAAATCCTGGTCGAACACAAATGTACCTCACATAAAAAAAACGTTTATTCTGGTGCTTCCACTTGAGCTGGACAGAGATGCATTTCATTGCCGTTCAATGAAACTCATGAAAAAACATTGAACAGGAAGCAGTTGGGCATGGCAGGACTTTAAAGTGAATCTGTCAGTTTGCCAAACTTGCTGAAAGTTCTGTTTCCAATGCTGCTATGCATTGACATACCTTCAATAAGTTGAATCAAAACTATTTTACATCAGCTAATTGTAATACATGCAATGTTTAACAGTCTTTTGAAGTGTAAGGCTGGATTCACACCTATGCAGTTTTAGTGCTTTTTGCATTTGCAGATTTGCACTACAGTCCATCTACCATGGTTTCCTATGGAACACGTTCTGTAGGGCAAATATGCAAAATGCAAAAAGCACAAAAAATGCATTAGTGTGAATCCAGCCTAAGAAGGACCTAAGCCCTGTCTCTCAAGTACTAACATTGACTAAGGCCTGGTTCACATCTATGCATTTTTTAGTGTATTTTAAGTTTTGCAGAAACACACTACAGTTATATACTACCAGTATATATACTACCACTACCAGATATATACAGTGAGAAAAAAATGAAAAGAAAAAAAAAAACGCAAAACGCGGCAATAAAGCTGTAAAAACACGGTAAAAACATGGTACTTGCGTTTTTGATGCAGGTCCATTGACTTCTATTACATGCAAAACACTGCATTTTGCATGAAAAAAGTCACCGACCCTTTCCAAAAGGCAGAGGCACAAAAATGCATTGATGTGAACATGTTCCATAGGAACACATGTTAAAAAATTTCCTTGCATTTCTGCAAAATGCAAAATGCATCAAAAAACGCGCTAGTGTGAATCGAGCCTTAGGCCCCTTTCACACAGACGATCCGTTCAGGTCCTCCTGTCAGTTTTTTAGGCGGACCTGAACAGACACTCCATAGAGGTCTATGGAGGGACGGGTGTCAGCGGTGACCCGCTCCTATCCGAAAAAGTGTGACGGAGAAAAAAATTATTTTTCCATCCGTCTGGGGATCGGATGAAAATGGACTCTACGGTCCGTCTTCATCCGATTCCCCATAAGGGATAGCGGCACTGTGACAGGTCCATCCCTGCACAGTGTGCACAGACAGACCTGTCATCTGCCTGCTCAGGGGGGATTGACGGAGCGAAGAAGCTCTGTGTGAAGGAGCCCTAAAGGTTAGGGGAAGACAGAGGGACAAACCAAAACCACTTAGTTAACAAGTTGTAGTGGCCCAAAACTGCCACTAGATGTCACAATACTACAAATCAATAATAACTTCATGCAGAATAAGGAAAAACAGAAAAATTACATAAAAGTGGGGCAGGACACTCACCTTGTAAAAAGATAACAATAAAATACAGGCTGCCCCATACCACTAAATTCTGCTCTGTTGAGAAGAAATCCTCCTTTCTTTCTTCAGAAAAAAAAATACGTTTCCTTTTCAATCGCATCTGTAATTTTCTGTGAAATGCAATGCAATATGGCTACATGGAGGTGTTCAGTACACAGAATGTGTACAAAATGTCCCCAGAAACATGATTTCCTGCTTGTTTGATTGGCTCCCTGATCTTCCCAGAAGTCTGCAAGGTACAAGTCAGAGTTCAGGCATCCCCTGCAACAAAAATAATAGTGAGATACTTTCAATAGGAAATCACGTCTAATGGAATGCAGGCCCAGCAATTTTTCACAGAGCCCTGCAGGTGCAGCAGTTGGTTAATAATTATAAAACCACTCCTATTAGACTTACTTTTGCCCATGGACACTGACAAACACACCTGGATTTCTTCAGAATATCAAAAGGTTGGAATCTGCAACAAAGTTTGTCAAAATCCCTGCAATATACATAGATCACCCAGAGGGGAATGTTTTTTTTCTTAACAAAAGTGGAGTTACTCTTTAATCTTTCAGAGCAGGGGACTCCAAAGTTTTCTGTACGGAGGCATTGTACATTGTACATTTTAAATGAATGGATATGTTTTACTTAAATCTTTTTGTTGGAATCAGCATGATATGATATAGAACAAAAAGAACTTCAATAAAACAAACTAAAATACTCCCTTACATTAGATTCCCTTTTAGAATCCCCGTGGCTGCTTTCAGGCTTGCAGTACTGCTTACCGCCCTCTGAAAAAGTGGATCACTTTTTAGAGGGTGGATCAGTAGTGGCTGACAGTCGTTCAGGAGGTGTAACTGACATCTCCTGAATGCCTGTTTCTTTCTTTTTTACTTTTTTCTTTTTTTTTGGCTCGCCCCTTTAAACTCAATGAGGAGTATGTCAAAATCTGCAACCTTTAAAGGTTTAAAGTTAAAAATTCTACGGTCATGGCATGAGTACATCCCTGTCTGGCTATATTGTTGCAACTCATGTGGGCAGTTGAGGGTTGGTAAAACCACAGTTCATCTGCCTGTTTTTACCACCCCCTTGGCCGCAAGTCTGAGAGAGCTCTTACATCAGGGTCTCCATCAAAGCATCCCTTACCCTTTGGGAAAGCAGAAAATGGTCAATTTGGAGCTGTCATCCAGCCGCTGCGGTGGAGTTGGGGACAGGGTTGGATTATAGTCAATAATTTAAACTAGAGGACACCAAAGACCACCTCCTAGCATCCAACAGTTATAATGTTATTTATTGGATATAGGGTTTATTTTGTCTTGATATTTATTAAATTGGTAACTGGTTCATTTGTTAACTATATACAGTATATACACTCATTGGGCACTTAGGTACACTTGTTCAATTACTTGTTAAATTGCTAATCAGCCAATCACATGGCAACAACTCAATGCATTATGGCATCTAGAAATGGTGAAGACGACGTGCTGAAGTTCAAATCGAGCATCAGAATGGAGCAGAAAGGTGATTTAAGTGACCATGGCATAGTTGTTGGTGCCAGATGGGCTGGTCTTAGCCCTTGTACACACGGTCGGAGAATCTGTCGGAATGAGTCTTATCGGACCGTGTCGTCAGATAATCCGACTGTGTGTGGTATGCATCGGACTGATTCCGTCCGAATCTCCGTCCGAACCAATTTTCCAACATGTTGGAAATATTTCCCGACCAACTGGGCCGGACGGACCTAATCCGATCATGTGTAGAGCATTTTCATCGGACCAAGTGCCACGCATGCTCAGATCAAATTCCTACATCAAAGCTATTGGCTACTAGCCTGAATGTAGTCCCATCGTAACGAAATTACGTCATCACGTTCTGAAAGATCGGATTTTTCGCCAACTTGGCCCGACCGTGTGTATGCAACAGTTTCGGACAGAATCCGTCGGACTAAATCCGACGGGCAAAATCCGACGGATTTGGTTGGCAAAATCTCTGACCGTGTGTACGTGGGCTTAGCATTTCAAAAACTGCTGATCTACTGGGATTTTCACACACAAACATCTCTAGGGTTTACAGAGAATGGTGAAAATTAGAAAATATCCAGTGAGCGGCAGTTGTGTGGACAAAAATGCCTTGTTGATGTCAAGGAGAATAGGCAGACTGGTTCCAGATCATGGAGAGGCAACAAAAACTCAAATAACCACTCATTAAAACCAAAGCATGCAGAATAACATCTCTGAGTGCATAACACATCGAACATTGAAGCAGATGGACTACAGCAGTAGAAGACCACACCGAGTTCCACTCCTGTCATCTAAGAACAGGAAACTGAGGCTACAATTTGCACAGACTCACCAAAATTGGATAATGGAAGACTGAAAAAATATTGCCTGGTCTGGTGAGTTTTGATTTTCAGCTGCGACATTCAGATGGTAGGGTCAGAATTTGGCCTAAACAACATGAAAGCATGGATCCATCCTGCCTTGTATAAATGGTTCAGGCTGGTGGTGGTGGTGTAATGGTGTGGGGGTAGTGGTGGCTGGTGCTAAATATTTTGGGGTTGACGGATGGAAATCAGAGGTGGTGCAGGCTCCTGGAAGCTGCCTCTGGCCCCCTTCCTCACCTGCACTAGCACATGACCCCCGCCTAGACGGGTCAGACGCCATCTATATCCCCTCAACCCCCCCTGCCCCCCATGGGAGACGGACAGGAATTGAAGGCTCCTGGAAGCTGCCCCTTGCTCACACTAGCCCCCCCCCACGCTCATGGACGGTTGGACGCCATCTATGTCCTTACCTTAGGAGGTGGTGCTGGTGATCCAGGGTAGGGCTCCTGGAAGCTGCCCCTCCACCTGCTGAAGCTTGCCGTGACACCGGGCCATTGCTTCTCCTCCCGGCCGAATAAGAAGTGGGTCCTGAGACCCGACCCAAATAGGAAGCAAATCCCAAGACTCCCTGCCCAATCGGGTCTCAGGACCGGCTTCCTGATTGGCTGGGAGGAGAATGAGGAAGACAATAGCAAATATTAATTTGCTATTGTCACACAGCTGGGTGGGCTCAGAACGCAGTGCTCTGCGCCCCAAGCCCACCCTTTTTTGAAGCCAATTAGAGCCTCAGGCTCTAATCATATGCTTCAAAAAAAAAACATTGAAATCCATGCGTCCAGCACCCTGCATATAGATTAGGGTATGGGCGCATGGATTGAGGGGGTGGCGCCCCATATGGAGTGGCCTCCACTGTGCGGGGGATATTTTCTTGGCACACTTTGAGCCCCCTACTACCAATAGAGCATTGTTTAAACGCCATGGCCTACCTGAGTATTGTTGCTGACCAAGTTTTAAAAACTGCCATTTTTTCGGGAGAAGTGATTTTAATAATGCTTAAAGTGAAACAATAAAAGTGTAATATTCCTTTAAATGTCATACCTGGAGGAGTCTATAGTATGCCTGTAAAGAGGCGCATGTTTCCCATGTTTAGAACAGTCTGACAGCAAAATTATATTTCTAAAGGAAAAAGACTCATTTAAAACGACTTACGGCTACAATGAATTGTCGGGTCCGACAATACACATAACAGCGATAAAAACGGCATGGGGATTTCCCAACAGGGGAACCCCCAACCAAAATTAAGAAAAAAAAATGCATGTGGGTCCCCCTAAATTCCATACCAGGCCCTTCAGGTCTAGTATGGATTTTAAGGGGAACCCCGCAACAAAATAAAAAAAAATGGCTCCAAAAATCCATACCAGACCCTTATCTGAGTATGCAACCTGGCAGGCCGCAGGAGAAGAGGGGAGGACGAGAGAGCGCCCCTCCCTCCTGAACCGTACCAGGCTTCTCTTCTTCTGACAGTTCTTATATAATGGACATCACGGGGAAAGCCATAGGGAAGTCCCCGTCAAGTCCCTGTGCGTCAGAGGGGGGCGGGGTCACTGAGGGGGGCAGAGGATCGGAGGAAGAAACAGAGGAAGAAGAAGATGAAGGAAGAAAGTGAAGGAAGAAGGAAGGATGAAGACCCGAAGAAGATGGAAAGAACAAAGACTTTAAATAAAGGAATTGTCAAAAACTGTCTCTTGTCATTTCTAACATTTTTGACACTTTTTTTGTGAAATGGTAGGGGTACTTTTGTACCCTATTACCATTTCACACAGGGGGGCCGGGATCTGGGGGTCAACCACCGGACAAGGGTTGTGAGGATGAGGCCCTTCTCCCCATCAACATGGGGACAAGGTGCTTTGAGGGGCTACCTCAAAGCACCCTCCCAATGTTGAGGGCATGTGGCCTGGTATGGTTCAGGAGGGAGGGGGGCGCTCTCGTCCCGCCTCTTCTCCTGCAGCCTGCCAGGTTGCGTGCTCGGATAAGGGTCTGGTATGGATTTTTGGGGTGACCCCATGCCATTTTTTTTTACATTTTGTTGCGGGGTTCCCCTGAAAATCCATACCAGACCTGAAGGGTCTGGTATGGATTTTCAGGGGAACCCCCACGCAATTTTCTTTTAAAATTTTGGCGCGGGGTTCCCCTTAATATACATACCAGACCTGAGGGGACTGTTATGTAATTTAGGGGGACCCCACACATTTTTTTTTTCTTAATTCTGGTTGGGGGTTCCCCTGTGGGGAAATCTCCATGTCGTTTTTATCACTGTTATGTGTATTGTCGGACCCGACAATTCATTGTAGCTGCACATAGTTTTAAATGAGTTTTTTCTCTTTTAGAAATGTCATTTTGCTGTCAGACTGTTCTAAACATGGGAAAAATGAGCCTTTACAGGCATACTATAGACACCCCCCAGGTACGAAACTTAAAGGAATATTACACTTTTATTGTTTTACTTTAAGCATTATTAAAATCACTGCTCCCGAAAAAACTGCAGTTTTTAAAACTTTTTTTTGCATTGATACATGTCCCCTGGGGCAGGACAAAAGTCCCCGAACACTTTTTATGACAATAACTTGCATATAAGCTTTTAAAATTAGCACTTTTGATTTCTCCCATAGACTTTTAAAGGGTGTTCCATGGCTTTCGAATTTGCCGCGAACATCCAAAATTGTTCACTGTTCAGCAAACTGGCGAGTTTGACTCGAACATAAAGCTCATCCCTGGTCCTACAGTGAACACCAATAATGACTTTGCAGCACTATGAATTCTCCATCATGTTCCTAACTCACACCACATAGAAGCTTTTTGCATATGGTTAGCCTGTAAATCATTAGCATTCACATGTTCTGAAAGTTTGCAGACAGTCTGAGGATCAGTGCAGGAACGGCGCATTGGAGGTCTTGTTAAGTCAATTTATGAACATTATAATTACTCGTAGGCTTAACAGATAAAATAAATCATGCATCTTGGCTTTGGATTAACACGGGTTCTAAGACTTACAGATATAATTAACACGAGAAAATCCAGGAACACGAAAAGGATCTACAGTGCACAGATTTGGCCATATTACAGCAGTAAAATAACTGTGCTTTTAAATTATATATGTTCTGCCAAATATCTGTGAGAAGAATTCTGTTAATACCCTGATTTACCTTTCAAATCACGTATTTGGCACTGCAATATATGGACTCATTAAAGAAACCCTGTAGCTTATTTTCTTCCCCTAAATGATCATATATATGTATGTTCCTTGAATTAAAGAAAAATTATGCTTTCATCAAAAAATAAATATAGCATATAAAATTGCTACACAAGGGGGGGGGGGGCGTGGTTTGGCTGCTCAAGTGAATGGCCGCTTGGACAGAGAGCTCCAACTGGGACAAGCTTTCTTGGTGGCTTGCCAACGCATACTGCAGGGCAGACACAGCGTCTCACACCTGTAGGGAGTCAGGATGTGCACGGGGCTCATTATTAACCCACCTCAACAAGGGGTCTTCACAACCCAAAAAGCTGACAGACTTCTTCCCAGGCACGGGAAGAGAGGAGACACAAGATGTTGATGGAGAGCACATGGATCTCTCCCCCTCTTCAGCAGCGGCACCAGCTGTCTCTACAGGAGATAACCAGGAGACACTCAGGAAAAGACAGGATGACAAGCTCTCCTACATACGAGCTGCTGATTCTCCAACAGCTTCTCCAGCCTCAAAGGGTCCTGTAAGTAAAAAACTTAATTCTGCAATGGGGGAACCTGAACCTACATTAGCAGCTCAGGACACTCTATCTCCCTTCCCTACTTCTGATCATCCAGCCTCTGCTCATACACTAAAAGATATGCTTATATCCCTAAAGAAAGATTTACAGGCTGAACTTTGTAAAACTGTCTCAGATTTACAAATCCATGTGGAAGAGCTAGAGGATAGAATAGACAGAGTTGAACACAAAATGGGAGACTGCATAGCTGCTCACAATGTTATAGTGGACAGCTATCACGAATGCGATGCTGACATTCAGTGGCTAAAAAACAAAGTTACAGACGTAGAGGATAGATCCAGGAGGAATAATTTGAAATTCGGAGGCATTCCTGAATCAATTTCTCCTCCAGAGCTCACCCCTTATCTATTACAACTGCTAAAAACCCTTCTGCCTATGGAAAATACACAGGATATAATCAAAGACAAAGCCCATTGCATAGCCAAACCAAACACGCTTCCTGATATGGTGCCAAGGGATGTCCTAGCTGCAGCCCGTAAGGCGGGAACATTTCCAGATACCTTCTCCCATATTTCAATGTATGCAGACCTCTCAGCTGCCACTCTTGCCCGGCGCTGACAGTTTGTTCTGATTACAGAAGTGCTAACAGAAAGGAAAATAGTCTGCCATTGGCTATTCCCAGCCACACTTCAGGTCACCCACCAAGGGCAAAAATACATCCTCTACTCACCGATAGAGGCAAAAAAATGTTCCTCAACAAGCACCCAGAACCCAACTCCCGTTCCAAATTGATTCTCAAGTGCTCACAAGAGCCTCTGTTGTGCAAAGTCAATCATTAAAATGTTAAAATGCAACCAGTAAATACCAAAGTCCCCCAGTTTAGTCTCTCAAACCCTTACACACTAGTAGTGTGTACACTGCTGTATGTTTTTTTTTTTTTCTTTGGGACTTGAGTCTCAATTATTGATCTTATTATATTTTCTTTTTAAACTTGTTGCATATTGTTCTTTTAATCGTACACCACTTTACTTCAAATGTTAATTATTATTGATTGTCTCGGAATATAAACGTATTGATTCTGAACTGTGGTACATCATTCAGACCGTGCACACTTCTTCAGCCCTCTCATAATATTGGTCTGATACACCTATACCCACCTAAAATCATTCCACACTTCTCAGATCCCCTACAGCTTGAGAATGTCCCTCATTTTAATTTCCCTCAAAATGAAGGGCCTGAATAGCCCCTTGAAAAGATCAATGCTATGGAAAGAGACTATCTCCCAAACGTGCAACGTATTGTGTGCACAAGAAACCAACCTGCTTCATCAAACCACCTCTCTCACCATAAATTCCCTTACTGCTTGTTTTCCAACTCAGAAAAAATAAATAAAGGTGTAATGATCACAATTAAAGACACTATCATCTTCACACATAAATTTGTTGAATGTGACCCAAGCGGAAGATACATAATACTATGTGCTGATCTAAACCACAAACCATTTACACTGGTATGAGTGTATCCACCGAACACTAATCAGAAAAAAAATCCTTTGATTCCTAATGAAACGGGTTCACTCAATTCAGATAGGCCAACTAATTGTCTGTGGAGACTTTAATGCTGTCTCTGACCGCTCCATTGACTCCACTAGCTTATGCAGATACCGCTTGCAAGACTTATCCGCCCTCTTATGAGAGAAAGGTCTATATGATGTAAGAAGAAGTATGCACAGATCAGAAAAAGATTTTACCTTCTTTTCCTCTGCTCTTCTGGTCTACACTAGGATTGACATGTTCCTCGTAGACAAAACCTCACTCTTTTAGTCATCTGATACCAAAATTGGCAATATCGTATGGTCTGATCATGCTCCATTCTAACTATCCTTAACGCTTCAGCGCAATATGCAATCCACTAAACTGTAGAGATTAAACACCAACTTATTATATAACCCTAACCACGAGAAACATGTCAAGTCCGAATTAGAAACATACTTTGTGCAAAACTAGCATTCAGTGGATGATTCTCATTCCTTATGGGCCGCCCACAAAGCCATCATGCGAGGAGTGTTCATCAAATTGGGTTCCCAGGAGAAGCATAGAAATAAATTGATATCCGACCTTACCCACGACATAGCAGAGCTTGAGTCCCAAAATAAACTCTGTTTCTGCCATCACAGAGATAACCAACTGAAAGATCTTAGGCACAAATGATCCCAATGCTTTGTCTCCGAATATGATATCTATTTAATAAGACTTAAACTGAACTACTATGTAGCCAGTAACAAAATCTGTCCACTTTTAGTGAGACAGGTCAAAATCAGGTCACACAAAAACAGAATAGATCACCTTCTGGACCCCCATGGCCAGAGGCTCACTAACTCCCTCCATATAGCTAACTTTTTTGCGGAATACTGAACTTTATAACCTAGAGTCCTCCCAGACAATTCCCCCACCAAATGAAGCCCAAATACAAGCCTTCTTACAATCCCTATCACTCCCCCAGATCCCCAATGCAGACTCCTCTCAGATCTCCAAGGAAATGTCCTCCCAAGAACTCCATAAAGCAATATCTTCACTCCCTATGCACTTCGGGAATACGATGACCTGATGGCTTTGGGAATGAATATTATAAGAAATTTGGTTCAATACTCTCCCCTTACTTACAAAAAGTATTTAATACAGCAGCAAAGTCAGCTACCTTCCCTAAAGAAGCACTTGAGGCTTTAACAATCACCATACCCAAACCTCCAAAAATTCTCCTAATAACCCAGCTAACTACCGCTCTATCTCACTCAACACAGACATAAAGATCTATGCTAATATCAACGCCCTAAGACTAGGAAACATTATTCCCAAATTAACTCACCCATATGAAGTTGGTTTTGTCAAAGGACGCGAGACGGACTCTTAATGTTCTACAATGGGCAGAGATTCACCGAACGCCTTCTCTGCTCCTATCCTTGGATGTGGAGAAGGTGTTTGACCATGTTCACTGGTCCAATTTGAAGGAAGTGCTCTACATTTTCGGATTTGGAGGCTTTATTGACTCAACCATTAGAACACTCTATTCTAACCCTTTTGCTAAAGTATATTCCTCCAGTACCCTCTCACGTCCCTTCAATATAACTAATGGTACCAGAGAGGGATGCCCATTATCCCCTAGTGATGGAACCGCTCACCCAAGCAATTCGAATTCACCCTAAAATCTCAGGAATTAAAATAGGCCGTATTGATCATAAAATAGGACTTTATGCTGACAATGTCATAATTAATTTCCCTCTCTAACCCTGACTCTTCCCTCCCGGCAGTCTCTGACTTACTACAACAATTCAGTCTCCTGGCGCTGTACAAGATCAACAATTCAAAATCCCGAATGCTCCCTATCTCCCTCTAAAAAGGCGCAAACTCACCTATCAGCAGCTTCTGGCTTCTCCTGGGCCCCAAAACCAAGAATCAGATACCTAGGGATACAGTTGACTTCACCTAGCTCCTCTATATTCAGCAACAACTATGAAACATTATTATGAACTATACAACAACAAACACAAAATCTCTCCAAGGATAAAATCTCCTGGGCAGGCAGAGTAGCTGTTACCAAAATTACCATTATACCAACGATCCTATACCACTTTCGTACACTGTCTATACCTATTTCTAGCTCATATCTACAAAGACTACAAACCACCCTCAACAACTACATATGGGAAAAAAAAGAGCTTGATTTCATAACAACATCCTGTATAGACCTAAATCCTATACAGGTCTGGTTGTCCTCAATGTACAGTAAAAGGCTAATATCAAGCAGTACAACATGACCAAGGCTCCAACTGGTGGTCTCCTACGAAAGATAAGCAATGGGCTGAGATAGAACAAACCATTATAAGGCAACCACTCAAAAGTCTCCTGGGCGCGCTCCTCCTTGGACTCAAACTTCCGTCTTCTCCTTTCTATACGATTCAAGCAACTATCATCTTGGCTTTTCTCCTGCTCTGCCACCCTTAAACAATCTCCTGTTCACTTACAATCATATTCTCTAACAACCCAGGAATTCTTCACTGAAGATATATCCTTCAAAGAATGGCACAAAGCGGGTATTTGATTGATCGATCACCTTCTAGTAAACGGCAATCTATCCTCCTATGAAGATCTTCAGAAGCACTATAACCTTCCTCATAGAGACTTTTACAAATACCTATGTATTCTTCACATATTGGGACCCATACTCAAATCAGTCACCTTAGTACCGCAAGAAATCCTCTCCTTCTACGCTTCTCCTACACCCTGCAAAAAGGGCATTACTTTCTTCTACCAACTACTCCTAACCCCTATTTCCCGGGAGAAAAGCCCATCAATGAAATCCTGGGAATTAGACCTTTCCAGCACCTTCAGTCTTGCTCAATGGAACAATGCAACCAATAATCTTCTAAAAGTTTCACTGTACCTCACATTGGGAAGCCCACCTAAAACTTGTACACCGCTTCTATCTTACCCCCCAACGGATGTCCAAGTTCTCCAAAAATACATCACCATCCTGTTAAAGGAATTGTGGTGAGACAGGCTCCCTCTTGCATGTCTGGTGGCATTGTCCCCAAATCGCCCTCTTTTGGGAGCAGGTGTTCCAATTTATCTCTACAATTACTGGCTACAAACAAACCCCAGATTCAGCTATGGGCCTCCTTCTATGACAGCATGATCAATGGTCTAAGTCCCATCTTCCATTTTTATAATTCATAATCTGATTTATGCAAAAAAAAAGTGATTGCCTCCAGTTGGAAATGCCTAGAACCACCAGACTTTTGCCTTACCCCCCAACGGATGTCCAAGTTCTCCAAAAATACATCACCATCCTGTTGAAGGAATTGTGGTGAGACAGGCTCCCTCTTGCATGTCTGGTGGCATTGTCCCCAAATCGCCCTCTTTTGGGAGCAGGTGTTCCAATTTATCTCTACAATTACTGGCTACAAACAAACCCCAGATTCAGCTATGGGCCTCCTTCTACGACAGCATGATCAATGGTCTAAGTCCCATCTTCCATTTTTATAATTCATAACCTGATTTCTGCAAAAAAAAGTGATTGCCTCCAGTTGGAAATGCCTAGAACCACCAGACTTTTGCCTAATTTCTGCTACACCTCAACATTCAAACTCAATACAAACTCATGTTCTCTGTTAAAAAGGGCAAAAGCCAATCCTTCTATGTACAGTAGTCAGACTGGCTCAACCATACAGCTTGTACTGCTCATCTGTAATGGTGGCACGATAACCCCCACTGGTACACTGCCCTTTGGGAAGTCACCCTTGATGTCTAAATCACTTCCATTATTGTAGATTTATCCTGTTTCTTACCTTTATGAGAGGTAGATTAATTTGCTTTCTTAGTTGACTCATTATCTACCATCCTTGTGTTAGAAAAGTTTTAAATGTTTATTGTGTGACTATTAGAAAAACAATAGTCCTGAGACTGATTTGTTAAAAAAAACTTACTTCTGAGCACATTATTGTATTAACTCATTGTATTGTTTTGTCTTAATTAACTCCATAGTAAGTTGTAGAATCATTAGATTTAACTAAATATGATAGCCTAAGAATGTACGGAACATGGATAGCTAATAAAGGTACTAGTTCGTACCATGACAATGTTATTTATGTTCCCTCAGCCAATAGAAGCACAGAGATGTTATTCTTATGGGGTATGTGAGGGCGTAACACAGTCTTTTGGGAGACATTTTTCTTCAGCTTTCGTCCTGTAAGCATGTCTCTCTGTTGTGGGCCACATCAGAAATAAATTTTCCTGCTTCTCAGAACACCCGGAGTTTTTTTACTGATCACAAGGGAAATTCCTAACATTTTTGGTCTTTCGAGCCGGGAGCAACACGCTGGTTTTCAGATCAGACTGCCCCGACAACACTTCGGTGAGTATTGGACTTTGAAGCTCACCGACCGATTAAAAGTCCCCCCAATCAAAGTTATTGGTGAAAAAGGGGCAGGGGCAAAAAAGATCTGGATTCCACTGTCTGTTTCCGAACCTTGTGTGATCCAGTCCAGGTGTTTGAGAGGTAAGATAATTTAAATTATTCTTAATTCTTTCTAAGAGTCTTTTCTTCTCTCTCTTTGCTTCTGGTTTAATGTGTTGTAATTGCCGACATTGGTATTGATCGTATAATATCTAAATGATCCAGTGCTCGTAGACAGAGACACTTGGGGACGTTGTCTAAGGTAAAAAATTACGTCGCCCGCTGTCCGGACAGATAACAAAAAGATTTGAGGTATACCGAATGTCAGAGGTTGAATGCCTGACTATTTTAAGCGCTGTTTAGTTAAGTGATCTAAAAAGATCGCAAGGCTAATATTTTTTTTTTTTCTCCTTTCTCAGTGTGTTAACTTTCTCTTTTCTCATGTTTAACTTTTCTGTTGATGTTGCAAGCTCATTGAATAACGGTACTGCTGAGATACGTTTTAATTATTTTCTAATTCTCCCTATAGTGTGGGGAGTGTTGATGTTTATATTCTTCTTATATTCCTTTTGTTACCGTGAACCGAGAGTCACTATTCCAGTGTTTTATAGGTTAATGAGAGACCAGACAGACACTGACAATGGGGAGTAACCTTTGTAAGAGAATATCTTGTGCTTGTTTATGTTGTTGTGTCCCTGAGGTGCCGTTAGAAGGAGATAAGAAATTTATGCATAGCAATGACCCAAAGTCTGTTCAATACTGTGCTAAGTGGGAGAGGAAGTTTGGATTTAATGGTAAATTAACTGTGAAAGGGTGTCAGGAGTTGGTGGATAAGCTGAAGTTGTTAGGACCTAAAGATCAAAAAAGGTATGGGTTAAAAATGGCGGAGTATTGGCTTCAGCATGCTAAAATTAGGGTAGAAGGAAAAAGAACAAAGGAAAAATGCCAAGCCCAATTGCCCCTAGTGGACAAAGAGGATGATCTCATCTGTTATACCCAGAGACCACCTCCCTATAATGGTCCTCCCCCTCAGGTGAAAGTAACTGCCCAGAGTAACACCTTCCCTGTGACATCCACCCCTGTCAAAGGAACCGCCTCTGAACAAAACCCCAACTCCACTTCCTCAATCTCTCCAGACAGTAGTTCAGTCCTGGAGATGAACAGATCGATCCTTGAAACATTAACTGACGCCATAACTCATGCACTAGGTGCCCCAGCAGGAGCCAAGAGACTAAGTAAACCTCCTATTAGGTATGGTGTGGAGGACGGTGAGGAATACCCCTTGATAGAGGTCCCAAACCCAAGGGGAGGACAGAATGATGCACTGGGCCAGCCATATCCCTTGACTATGACTGTTTTTCGACCATGGACTGACAGTGATATACAAAAGGCTACAGAACACATAAAACATCCAAAATTAGGTCCAGCTGAATTCATTGAAAACATAGAGGGATTACGGAACAGTTATAAATTGAATGGGGTGGAAGTAGAGAGAGCCCTGTGGAGAGTATTAGGATCAGATTGGGCTTCGGTAAAGGGGGATTGGGACCCCTGCGCCCCAGCAAATGCACATGGACGGGGGGATCCATTGCCTCCAGAAAGCCCAGACTTAGGAAACAGGTTGACTGCCCTACTGAACAGATGCCAGCTTAGATGGGTACAACGGACTGATTGGCAAAAAATAAATATGACAGTACAAGAAGATAAAGAAAGTGTCATTGACTACCTAAATAAATTACGAGAGATTTTTAGAGTGTTCTCCGGGCTCCCCGAAGCTGAAGATGTGAATAGTGCATATCAGCAACAGCTAAAGATTGCTTTTTTAAATGGATTGAAACAGGATCATAAGGATTACATTGTTAAAAACATGGTTACTTACCGAACTGCATCAGTTTTAGATGTTTTACAATATGCTAAGCATTCTGAGAAGTATTTGAAAGCAAAAGCAAAAAAGAATGTGAAAGTAAAGGTTTTTTATGCAAGGTGATGAAGGAGAGCAGGATGCAGAAGAGTACACTGCTGAGGCAGAACAAGAGGGGTCTCATAGAGGGAGAGGCACAGGTAGTTTTAGAGGAAGGAACAGTTTTAGAGGAAGAGGAAGGGGTAGAGGACAATGGAGGAATAAAGAATGGGTGGAAAGAAGGGAATGTTGGGATTGTGGAAAAAAGGGACATTTGGCTAGGGACTGCCCTGAGGGGCCAGGCCCTCACAAATCGGATTGACTAGAAACAGTATGTGTGAGCCACCTGGAAAAGATAGGGTATGTTGAAAGCTTACCACAGGTCGAGTTAATGGTAGAGAGAAAATGTGTACAGTTTTTAGTGGATTCTGGCGCCTCTAGGACCTTAATTCACCCTGCAGATGCGCCCCATATTGATAAATCTACAAAATCTATTTTGGTACAAGGAGTAAGTGGAAAATTGGTGAGGGAATTACTGTCTGAGTATGTCACCATTGAGGAACCAGAGACAGGGGTTAAGATCACAACCAGAGTGATCTTATCTACTGTCTGCCCTGTGAATCTCTTGGGTAGAGACCTAATGTCAGCCATGTGCATGTCAGTCAGTGCACAAAATAATGGGTTTGCAGTCCAGGTAGGACAGGGACACATTAACCCAATAGAAGATACACACTACTATTACTCCTTAGATGTGTATATGAAAGACAAGGAGACAGTTGATACTGTTGACAAGATGATTAATTATGCTGAAACTGTGATGGAAGGGAGGACAGTGGATTTACAGACACCAAATAGAGTTCACTGCACAATGTATTTTAAGAGAACACCAGGGCCTGATAGGTATTATGCCTCCAGATTTTTCTTAAAGAAGGAAGTTACCCTGCAATTAACCAATGTTTACTGGAGTGTTGAGGGATTCTGTGTATCAGCATGTTGTATACCCCCCGAAGAACAGGTTCTGTTTAGGGAAATTGCCCCACATCTATCCTTAGCTAAACCTAAAAGCCGAGATTGGAAAGATGTAGGAGAGTTTGTGAAGGAATGTCAAGACCTAAGAGATTGGGCTCCTGTGGGCCTACCTGATTTATACAAAAGTAAGTCGACAGGTTATTTCTGTCACAAACCCTTGGGACACGAAATCATTACAACACCCTCAGCACACATGTGGGCTGCAGGAACTGAATGATACTTGGCACAAGAGGATCATCTGTTAGATGGGCTTCCAGAGACACTGTGGACTAGAGGTCCAGCAGATGTAGGACTCATAAAAGGAGTCCAACCAGTAACCATCACTCCAAAATCACACTACAGACCCCACCTTAGACAATACCCCCTTAAGAAGGAAGCAGAGGAGGGTATAGCCCCTTTAGTAGATGAACGTTTAAAAACTGGGGTGATTATTCCATGTCCTGACAGCCCTTGCAATACTCCTCTTTTCCCTGTTAAGAAGGCTCCGCCTTCTACAGGCTGGAGAATGATACAAGATCTCCAAGCTGTTAACCGGGCAGTTATACCAAGAGCTCCTGTGGTACCAGATCCACACACATTACTGAATGATTTAGATCCAGGGAATGAATTATTTTCTGTGATTGATATAAGTAATGCCTTCTTTAGTATTCCGGTGCACCCCGACCATCAATTTTGGTTTGCCTTCACCTACAGGGGAAAAAGGTACACCTTCACCAGACTGCCCCAGGGCTATTGTGAGTCCCCTACCATCTTTTCACAAGCAATGTCCTCAAACTTGGCTCAGTTTATACCCCCAGGGGGAAGCCAGCTCCTCCTCTATGTAGACGAAATCTTAGTGGTGTCTTCCACAGAGGAGGTTTGTAGGGCTGATACAATGGCTCTGTTATATTTTCTCCATGATCAAGGGCATAAGGTAAATAGAGCTAAACTTCAGTTGTGGCAACAGCAGGTCAAATACTTGGGGTACAACATCTCAAAAGAAGGTCGGCACCTGGATGAGGAGAGAATACGAGCACTCCTCCAGCTGCCAAAACCAAAGACAAAGAAACAAATGATGTCCTTTCTGGGTATGACAAATTTCTGTAGAGCCTGGATTCCTGGGTATTCAATACTGACGGCCCCATTGCTACAGGCAATATATGGGAGCCCGATGGCCCCCCAGGATGCTATAAAATGGAGTGAGGAAACAGAGACTGCTTTTACTGACATAAAACAAGTCCTTTCTAGCTCATCAGTGTTAGCCTTACCAAATTATGACAAACCTTTTGAACAAACAGTGGACTCAAGGGAAGGTCACATGACATCAGTACTTACACAGTCACATGGTGGCCACCAGAGGCCGATTGCCTACTACTCTACAAAGTTAGACAGTGTAACTAGAGCACTTCCACCCTGTGTACAGGCAGTGGTCGCTGCAGCTGAAGCAGTCAAGGCCTCAGCATCTATAGTGCTGTATCACACACTGACTCTCAAGGTACCACATGCAGTGTCTGTTATCCTGTTACAGCAAAAGATATCACATTTGAGCCCAGCACGACACCTTTCCTGTATGACAATACTCTTGACACAACCTCACTTAACAATACAGAGGTGTACTACATTAAACCCATCCACGCTACTACCACTTCCTACTGACGGGTATAAACATGACTGCACTGTTGCCATCGCTGAAAAGGTACTGCCACGAAGTGATCTGAAAGATGTACCATTATCTAACCCTGACATGATACTTTTTGTTGATGGTTCTAGTAAGAAAAATCCAGATGGCACAAATGCAACAGGATATGCAGTAGTGACACAGGATGAGATTTTGGAAGCGGGGCCACTACCAAAACATTATTCAGCACAAGTTGCAGAACTTGTAGCATTGACAAGAGCATGTATACTGTCAGAAGGAAAATCTGTAACCATATACACTGACAGTCAATATGCCTTTTCAACAGTGCATATTTTCGCACAACAATGGAAAAACAGGGGGATGGTCACCTCCAGTGGTAAACCAATTTCACATACGGACTTCATTTTAGAACTCCTAGATGCAATACAGTTACCAAAAAAGCTTGCAATCTGTAAATGTCAAGCACATACAAAATATACGGACCCTATCTCAAAGGGAAATAAAAGGGCAGATGAAGCTGCCAAAATAGCGGCACAAGAAACACATAAAATAATGACAGAACAGGAAATCATAGTGATAGATCATACAGTCCTTACTGATATGCAGCAAAATGCCCCCCCTGGGGAAAAACAATATTGGAAAACAAAGGGTTGCACAATAATTGATGACATTTACACATCACCTGAAGGGAAACCGGTATTACCAAAATCTTTATTTAGGTATGCAGCAGTATTGACACATGGAGTAACGCATGTGTCAAACAGGGGGATGACTGAGATGTTAAATAAAGTATGTACAGCCTATGGATTCACAAACTACTCAAAAACTTTTTGCTCTCAATGTCTTATATGTGCAAGACACAATGCTCAGGGAGGTATAAGACCACAGAAAGGGAAGTTCCCTACACCGCAATATCCATTCCAACACATTTGCATGGATTTTATTGAATTAGACAAATGTGAAGGGAAGAAATATTGTTTGGTAATTATAGACGCCCTGACAAAATGGGTGGAGATATTCCCGACAGGAAGTGCAGATGCACAGACTGTAGCCAAAGCATTACTAAGAGATATTATTCCTAGATTTGGAATCCCTGAAAGGATTTACAGTGATAATGGACCCCATTTTGTAAATAAAACTATACAACATTTGACAGAAGTGATGGGTATCCAAATAAAAAACCATTGCGCCTACCACCCCCAATCAGCTGGATTGGTGGAGAGACACAATGGAATTTTTAAAAAATAAGCTGAGAAAAGCTATGGAAGAAACTGGTAAAAATTGGATGTACTGCTTACCATTGGCGGTAACTAGTATGCATATTACACCCACAAAAGAAGGTTTGAGCCCATTTGAAATAATATATGGAAGGCCATATAAAATACCCTTATTGCCAAATGAAACACCAGCTGAAGAATCTGAACGTACTCTATCAGAATATATGTCTAATCTGTTGAAACAGAAGCAAATTAATGAAGTCTGTTCTATTCCAGAAGGTCCAATCCAAGGAGAAGAGAAAATCCATATTGGAGACTGGGTCCTGGTAAAAATAATAAAGAGAAAGCATTGGCACTCACCTAAGTGGGAGGGACCGTATCAAGTTCTTCTCATCACTCCCACGGCTATAAGGATAGCAGAGAGGTCTACCTGGATTCACCAGTCCCATTGTAAGAAGGTTTTACAGGCAGAGTAGGGCCAGTTGGCTACAAGAGGTCCAGAAAATCCGGCTACAAAGGGAGGTCTCACAAAGGTGGGACTTGTCTCAAACCGGTGAAGTCTCCCTCCCCTTCCAACTCCCCTATCCTATCCGCTGGAACTCTGTAACTGGTTAGGATGAAAGGGACAGTAATTATCCTTGGGTTACTGGTGACTCTAGGAGAGGCATCCATAAGAGGGGGTAGGCACTATGGAAGAGTAGAGGAACCTTTGGATTGGGAAAGAACAGGAAAAGCATTAAATCTAACCTTTATAGAGGGAATAACTAGCACTATACTGGTAGACTTCTGTCAGATTGCAGATTGTGGGGATACAACTGGGGCTAGAGGACTTCTATGGGCAGATAAATATATCTGCTGGCTCTGGAATAAGGCAGGATGTCAAGCATGGGATCAGGCCCTATGGACTACAGCGCATCAAGATTGGGGGTATAATCAACCAGGGGCTAAAAAGAGTGGTATAAAGGAGAGACTCGTAATCACAAAAGCGGCCAACTCCCCCTGCACAAATAGTAAGAACTGTAACCAACTATTAATAACATTAACGGAGCCGAGGAAGGAAGATCAGCGGTTGTATTCCATGGGAGCATAGGTGTCAGGAACTGACCCCTCAGGAACATTTTTCCTTGAGGTATTACCACCTAATAAAATTAAACAACAGGAAAAAGTAGACTCAGAAGGGAAAGAAGAAGGCCATACTAAAATAGAAGTTCTGAGTAAAACTATAAGATTCACTAACCTAACAATAGAAGATGCCATAGCTTTGGAGACGGGCTACCAAGAAAAAAATGAGTGGTTAGAATGTTTGAGGTACACGGTTAGAACTCTGAAAAAGGAAAACTGTTTAGTTTGTGCCGGAGCCAGACCACATTTAGCAACAGTTCCTTTTCCTCTAGATCACAATACAGATTCAGAAGGTTTAAAATGTATGTTGCAATTGTATAATAAGAGCTATAAACCTGAAACAAATTCTACTTGTCACACATTGAGTTTGTTGTTTCCCCCAGTACAGAGACCTCAGATACCTCCAGCGGTTACCGCTTATCCGGGCAACTTTACTTGTTTTGCACTCCCAGGGAACCGTAGCGCGGTGGATCTTGGGTCATTACCTGATGACTACTGTGTGGAGAGGATTAACACGGACAACGGTGACTGGGTTGAACATGACATTCAGAGAGCTGATGTCTGGTGGATGTGTGGGGATAAGAAACTGCGAGCTAGACTACCAGCCAATGCCCAAGGGGATTGCGCTATGGTCCAGCTGGCTATGCCCCTGAGAATCCTGTCAGAATACCCGTGGACTAAGAGTCACCGACAGTATTGTAGGGACACCTCTCCCTTGGGGTCATTTGACTCTCAGATCTACATAGATGAGATTGGGGTTCCTCGCGGGGTGCCGGACGAGTTTAAAGCCAGGAATCAGGTGACAGCTGGGTTTGAGTCTCTTCTCTGGTGGGTGACTATAAATAAAAATGTTGACTGGATTAATTATATATATTATAACCAACAACCATTTGTAAACTATACTAGGGATGCTGTGAAGGGCCTAGCAGAACAGTTGGCCCCCACATCTCTAATGGCCTGGCAGAACCGAATGGCTTTAGATATGGTCTTAGCTGAAAGAGGAGGGGTATGCAAAATGTTTGGTAGCATGTGTTGTACATTTATCCCCAACAATACAGCTCCTGGAGGGACCGTGACCAGAGCCTTGGAAGGACTGACTGCGCTATCGAATGAATTGGCGGAAAACTCAGGTATTAATGATCCATTCACAACTTGGCTTGAAGGATGGTTCGGTAAATGGACTGGATTTATCACATCATGTTTGATCTCAATCGCTGTGGCTTTGGCCGTTTTGGTCACTTGCGGATGCTGCTGCATTCCCTGTATTCGAGGACTTTCACAAAAACTCATTGAAACTGCAGTCTCAAGAACAATGTATCAAACCCTCTCTACCTCTGAGGATACCTATGTGGACATTGAAGCTCAACTTAATGACATACAGTCCGAAAGTGTATAACACAGGGACTATCATCGAAATGTGTTGAGATAAAATAGTCACACAAAGAGGAGGGAATGTTAGAAAAGTTTTAAATGTTTATTGTGTGACTATTAGAAAAACAATAGTCCTGAGACTGATTTGTTTATGGATGTTTAAGGTGGCTGTTTGACCTTTGACAAATCCCGATTGGGCTGGGTGGATCAGGTGTGGGATAATGGTGGCTAATCTCGAGGCAACGATCTTAGAGAGGATTTTCACGTCTAGGTTGAGTAGGGAAATAGGCCTGTATGACCCAGGCTGTAACGGGTCTTTACCTTTTTTAGAGAGGAGTTTAATGATTGCTTGGTTCCCGGATGGAAGATAAGGGCCCCCCGCCCAGATATTGGAGTAAACTAAGTGAAGTGTGGGCGCCGTGATGTGGATGAGGTTCTTGTAAAAATCACTAGTAAAACCGTCGGGACCAGGCGCCTTGTGTGAGTGTAGGTGACGAATGGTAGATTCTATTTCAGGGAGAGTGATGGGGAATTGAGATAATCTAATTGTTCCGTCGATAGAGTGGGAAGTGTCAATTTGTCCAAAAAGGACCGAGCCTTTTCCTGCACGATGGGGTCTGGGGCGTAAAGGTCCGTGTAGTATCGCAACATAGTCTCATTTATGGCTTGGGGGGTGGAATGTGTGCGCCCCGTGTGATCGCAGAGGGAGGTAATATGGGTAGGGCGATGGCCACCGTTACACAATCTGGAAAGGAGTTTCCCGGCTTTATTGCCATACCTGTGTAGGGTAGCATCCAAGTGGGCCTTTTTCGTGAGTTCGAGAGTGTTAGCCCAGGTATCAAAGGGAGACTTGGCTGATACCCATTCATCGTGGTGTACAGACGAGCTGGAAGACGAGAGCTGCCGCTGGGCAGCATGTAGTCTGGCACTAGCTGATTGGTAGTGTTTGAGTGCATTGCGTTTAAAGGATGTGGCATAGCAAATAATGCGTCCCCTTAGGTATGCTTTCCCGGTGGGGAGGGAGATCAAATCTGTCTAAGGAGATCGAACGACATCATACACATGGTTTCGGACTCTGAAATTCACGATATAGCAATTTCAGACCATGCTCCGGTAGGGATCTCCTTAGACAGATTTGATCTCCCTCCCCACCCCAATATATGGCGCTTCCCAGCCTTCCTTGTTAATAATTCGGATTTCATTACGTACATGGAAAAGGCCTGGGCAGAGTACTCCTCTACAAATGCCCTCCATACGATGGACCCTAACTTATTTTGGTATGCCGGGAAAGCATACCTAAGGGGACGCATTATTTGCTATGCCACATCCTTTAAACGCAATGCACTCAAACACTACCAATCAGCTAGTGCCAGACTACATGCTGCCCAGCGGCAGCTCTCGTCTTCCAGCTCGTCTGTACACCACGATGAATGGGTATCAGCCAAGTCTCCTTTTGATACCTGGGCTAACACTCTCGAACTCACGAAAAAGGCCCACTTGGATGCTACCCTACACAGGTATGGCAATAAAGCCGGGAAACTCCTTTCCAGATTGTGTAACGGTGGCCATCGCCCTACCCATATTACCTCCCTCTGCGATCACACGGGGCGCACACATTCCACCCCCCAAGCCATAAATGAGACTATGTTGCGATACTACACGGACCTTTACGCCCCAGACCCCATCGTGCAGGAAAAGGCTCGGTCCTTTTTGGACAAATTGACACTTCCCACTCTATCGACAGAACAATTAGATTATCTCAATTCCCCATCACTCTCCCTGAAATAGAATCTACCATTCGTCACCTACACTCACACAAGGCGCCTGGTCCCGACGGTTTTACTAGTGATTTTTACAAGAACCTCATCCACATCACGGCGCCCACACTTCACTTAGTTTACTCCAATATCTGGGCGGGGGGCCCTTATCTTCCATCCGGGAACCAAGCAATCATTAAACTCCTCTCTAAAAAAGGTAAAGACCCGTTACAGCCTGGGTCATACAGGCCTATTTCCCTACTCAACCTAGACGTGAAAATCCTCTCTAAGATCGTTGCCTCGAGATTAGCCACCATTATCCCACACCTGATCCACCCAGCCCAATCGGGATTTGTCAAAGGTCAAACAGCCACCTTAAACATCCGTAAAGTTCTACTGGCTCTCGAATCAGCCAAACAAGACCCCTCTGGTTCCTATGCTATCATTACCTTAGACGCGGAGAAGGCCTTCGATAACGTTAGTTTTGACTGGCTCTCCTTGGCTCTCTCCAAATTAGGATTCTCAGGCCCCTTTAGTCATCTCATCAACTCGATGTACGCTTCCCCCTCCGCTAGCCTGGTCGCAGCAAGCCTTCTATCACCTAGTTTTCCCTTACACAAAGGTACCAGACAGGGATGCCCTTTATCTCCCCTCCTCTTTAACATCACTCTAGAACCTCTCTCTAGATACCTATCCCATATAGCACCCCTGCATGGTATAAAAATAGGCGATAAGGAACTCCGCACGTCCCTATTCGCAGACGATGTCCTTATTTTCACGTCAAACCCTTCGACGGACATACCCACCATTAAAACTATCTTCGACGAGTTTAGGTTGTGCTCAGGGCTCCGCATTAATTACTCGAAAAGCAAGATTTTACTGATTGGCTCTCACTCTACCCCTTCTTGGGCTAGGGACTCTTTATTCACTATAGCCCCCTCCTACATTACCTACCTGGGTATTAGAATTGGTAAATTGCCATCTTCATTGTATCAATTGAATTATCCCCCCCTTTTGACCAAGATATCTCAGGAATTGACCAACTGGATGGATCTGCCCCTTTTGCTCCTGGGAAGGTGCCACCTTGTAAAAATGGTCAGCGTTGCCAGACTTCTTTACCCTATGCAAACTCTTCCACTCTTGCTCAAACACAAAGATATTACTTCATTAAACTCCGCTATTTCCAAATTCCTATGGGTCAGCAAAAGACCACGTATTGCCTACAAAAAACTGCACCTTCCCAGGGGCAATGGGGGTATTGGTTTACCTAATATTCGATTGTATAATTTAGCTTGTCTACTTAGAACTAGTCTAGATTGGATCACCCATTCTTCTAGGTTCTCTAACTTTGAATTGGAATCCGCTATGGCCCACCCGTTTTCTTTGTCTTCCCTCTTACACTGCCGTTGGAAATCTGTCCCCCCCCCACACCAACACAACCTTGTCCTGAGAGACACAGCGATAGCATGGAGAGAGTCTAGGAAACTGGCCAAACTTCCACCTTATGCATCCATTCATCTGCCTATTCAGGGAAACCCCTGCTTCCTTCCAGGTCTTCACTGTAAAGCCTTTTCAGACTGGTCTGCACGGGGCCTCTCCCTATTCTCCTCCCTATGTGACCCGAATACTGGCAAGCACTTACCCTTTCGGAAGGTGATGGACTCATTTTCAATTCCAACTTCACACTTTCTTCACTACCAACAGTGCATCAGCTTTATTACCCAAGCCTGCAAGGACGATTCCCGTCGATTTCAATCAAGTTTCTTAGATCAGCTGATACTGAACAATTGCTTCAAAATTCTAGATGTTTACAAACCCCTCCTGCAACGAGCAACGCCTCCCTCATCCTCAACCTCCATTGCAAATTGGTCCTCTGCCTTCCCGGACCCCGACATTGTTCATAAAATTCTGGTTGGACTTCGCAAGGTAATGCGCCTGACACCTAATGAAATCTGGAGGGAAACTCAGCTTAAGATTGCCCACAGGGCCTACATCCCTTTCCTCTCTTCCAAGTCTGAGCGAGTCGGTGCATCCTGCCCTCATTGTCATCAACCGAAACCGCCCCTCTCTCATCGCTTTTGGTCTTGCCCGATAATTTCCACCTTCTGGGACCAGGTCTTGGCTTTCATTTTTGATGTCACATTACTGAAACTACCTAAGGAACCTCTGCTCCTAATCTTCGGATATTGGGACCCCATGCTATTGCCATGGTCTGCTACCTCAGGATCCAGTCCCCTCCCAGGGACTCACTCACTGTGAGCTTCAGTGGAGTGGGTTCAGCTATGCCTCCTTCTGGCCCGTCGTCTCATACTCCGCCATTGGCTATCTCCATCTGGCCCTCCAGTCTCCCAACTTCACAAGGATCTTCTCTCCCTATTATACAAAGAAAGGTTCATGACAGACTTTTCCCATGCCAAACAAAAGACGGCCTTCCTCACCAAGTGGAAATTGTTCATCTCCTTAACCATGTCGACACCGGATCAACGTGCACTGGAACAATTTTCCTTTACCTACAACAGATCGTTCCACTTCTGATACTATCATATGACTCGCTGCATATATTCGCTCACCCTGATGCCTTGCTCTCCAGGATTTTGTTTGTTTTTATGTGATCAGTACTAATGAACCCATTACATCGCAATAGAATTCCATTTATTTACTTCCTACCTCCGCTACCTCCTCCCCCATTCCTCCTTCCCCCCCCCCCCACTTTTTTTTTTCTTCCCCCACCCTTTCACCTTTTTAATTACTTTCTAGACCATGTTATATAAGGTATAATTAGGCATTTGATCCTCTTGGAGCCGGTCTATAACACCTACTCTGTTCGGGGTTCAAAACAGTCGTTGATCCATCCAGTCTGGTCTATACCACCCTTGATTATTACGGTTGTTACTGTTATTGCACGTTTCTGTATCTCACGGTTTCTCCAGGGCTTGATCTGGATCTGGATCTTTTCAGTACTGAATGTACCTTTATATGAGCCTCTGTATTTTCTATTTCTTAATAAAAATTATTTGAAAAGAAAATTAAAAAATAAGGCCATGGGTAGCTGGGCACTGCCATGAGGACAAGTTCCAAACCAAATTTGTATTACTTTTAATCTGGTACGAAGGGCAACAATGAAATACACATGTGGATAGGGGTCACCTACTCCCCCTGCACATAGGGGTACATTTTCGTGCGCATGCATTTATCAAAGTCCGGGACCAGGCAGGGGCAGGGTTATGAGAAAGTCAACATGAAAGTGAAATTCCGATCTTAGAGATGTGTAGCGACATACAGATTTTTTCTGTGTGATGCTGCGTACACACGATCAGAATTCTCATCGGAAAAAGCTCTGATGGTTTAACTGACGGAATTTCGATGGAATTCGGCTCAAGCTGTCTTGCCTACACACAGTCACATCAAATTCTGATCATTTATAACGCGGTGACGTACAACACGTACGGCGTGACTAGAAAAAAGAAGATCAATAGCCAGTAGCCATTAGCTTCTGTCTCGTATTTGAATCTGAGCATGCGTGATTTTTGGCATGTCGGAATTGCATACACACGATCGGAATTACCGAAAGAAAGTTTTTCCGTCGGGAAAATTGAGAACATGCTATCAATTTTTGGCTGGCAGAAATTCGGACAGCTAAATTCCGATGGAGCATGCACACGGTCGCATTTTCCGATGAAAAGCTCTCATCGTTCTTTTCCTGGCCGGAATTCCGATCGTGTGTACGCGGCATAACACTCCGTCCCAATTTGCTGCACACTTTATCTTCCGGAATGTAGAACTTAGATGGAACACTGCTGAGTCTGCGCCCCACTCAACCAGAAAAAGAAAAATATAAAGTTACATAAAGTTAATACCGATGGTCTTTTTGAGACTTAAAAATATTATGGTCTTGGAACTACATCTCCAGTGGGACATTGTATTTTTAGAACAGTACATATCAGAAAACATGGTTGCTAGGAGTTTACGGTGGGAAGTCCACCCACAATAAGGAGACCCCGACCTAGAATCATGGTACAAGTATTTTAATGAGGCTGGTACCACATTTCTGGGTTTCCTTGAGTCTAGGAAAAAAAGTAGACTCCAAATGTTGGATAGTCAGATTAAGGAACTGAAGGATAAACTTTTAGCTTATAAAAACTCTGCAGAATACAACTCTCTCTCTTCCAGTCTGCAGTCACATCTGGAAAAGGAGGACAGAGATCAAAGGAATAAAAAACATAAAAAATATTCCAGAGATGCTGGGGACTATAGGCCAGGGATGGTGTTTGGATGGCAGAAGATGTTGATGCCCACAGCCAACCCTGATTCCTCCATTATGGCTGACCAGGTGGTCACACATCCTACTAACAGCTAGGGAGGGGTTAATCAACCAAATAATGTGTATCCTAAACCTTTACTCATGCCTAGGGTGAGCTCTTATGATAATAGAGGCCACCCAGACTCCCTGAGAGGTAGATATCCCAATTATAACACTCCACCCCAAGCATCTAGGGGGAGTGGTACTAATCATAATAAAAGAGGTGGAAGAGGATGATCTGGGGTAATCAACGTGGTTCCATGACTCCTTATCACTATGAACAGGGGAACCAAGTCTTTAGTGACTCCCCTAGGGGGTTCAATGACTATGCAGCCCCCTATGATTCTGATTCTCAGCATTACAGCTATCCCCCTTTTAGCACCTATAATAGATTATCTCCCCTCTATGATACTCACAGTAAAGAGAGGAACGAATATGATCAAGTTCAATATGATCACAGTCAATACAAACCTAGTACATATAGAAATAAGGATTTTTATCAGGATGGACAAGGACAAAAAAGGCCTTCAGACCTAAGAGAGTTTCCAAATGGGGTAAGAGATCTCAGAGGAAAAAGAAGAAGGGTCTGGTAGGCCAAGGAGTTTTTAATCGCAGCACAAAAGAATTGACCATTGAAAAATTAACTGTTTTGAATAAGGGCCTAAAGTTCGCCCCTCCAAGGAAGTTGGATAAGTTTAACACATTTATCAATGTTCAGAAGTTCATTAGAAAAATTCATATCCAGCGTTATCTTACATCTAATATTTCTCAATACATGAAAAGAGCAGCTACCTCAGGGACGGTTCACTCGGGTACCATCTTATCTGAACAAGCAAAAGTTATTTTTATGGAGGCTCCTTCCCTAAGGGGCAGAGTTGCCCCCAATATCATTGACCCTCCAGATCGTCCAACCTTTTTTCACAATATGGTGGGTTATTTTCCATGCAAAAAGTGCACAGTATGTCGATATAACTCCTGTGGGAAATGCAAGACTTTGGAGTTCAAATCGAATGTGACTAACAAAACGTACCCTATTAAGACATTTTGTACTTGTGCGACTAGGTACGTTGTGTACATGACCACCTGCCCATGCGGTAAGCAGTATGTGGGTCGTACTATACATGCTTTTTCCGCTCGGGTAGGTGAACATATTGCAGGAATCATAGGTGGTGACACTAAACATAATGTACAAAGGCACTATAGACAATATCACAACTATGACCCCACGGGGTCTCAGTTTCTGATCATTGACGAATACGTCCCCTTGTGGAGGGGTGGCGCTATGACCCGTTTCACCCGTATCACGTTTGGAAATATTTTGGCTTTATTAATTGCAGTCCCACTCACCGTTTAAACGTGGAATTAATGCATTCATTAACTAATCTTAATTAGTTGGATTCTGAGTATATTAATGCATACAATGGCATCATATGTTTTTAATATATTTTCATATTATTCATTGCAACCATTGTGTATGGTTCATTTTATATTTAATTTATTTCTATTACCTATGTAGTTCGTTTGTTTATGGAGTCTCCATATTGAGTTATGGCTCCAGTCTTCAGACAAAATATATTGAATAAGGGCATGCATATTGTGGGTTCTTTTTTATTTATTTATTTTTATATAGTGTTCGCCACAAATAATTTTTCATTTTTATTTTTGTTCAAGACGTGAGAACGAGGAGGCTTGGACTGTGCGTTATCATGTTTCTAGTCCTCTATATTGTATGCTTAGCATCTCAGCTGAGCATTTCCGGTACTTGGCTCTTGCCCATGATGAGGCTTGAACTAAAATTGTTATACACCAGCCTAGATAAGCGGAAGTCCACAAAATTGGATGGTATTCATTGTACGGTATGCAGCTTAAGCGCAACCTTACAGTTTCCGTTTTTTTCTAAAGCGAGGCTTGAAACGCACACCGTCTGCGACATCTTGCTTACCCGGAAGTTCGTTTAATTGAGTGTCAGAAAGTGATTGGAGCCACGATTCAATAGGGGGGCTTATTTTATTATATAAAGGCAGTATAAACAGTGGCTCAGTACCCCAGATGATGTCCCAGAGGACTAAACGCATCGGGAAGGATTACTGATGCCACTGTTACTGCCAATTTTATTCTAAAGTGCTTGTATATCATCGCCAAATGTGAGTGTTATTTCTTCATGTAATAAATATGCTATGAGTCATTTTACGGAATAACGCTATGTGCCCTCCTGTTTTCTTCTTCCTTTTTTGATATTTATCCGTTTGGACTCATTAACCCATATAACATCATTGGAAGTTCTTTTACTGGTTCCCTGGAGTTCCTGTTTGTGGAGATCTCTTCTCGTGTGTCTATTACCATTCAAGCTTGATTGACTCAGTGGGTGTATACCCATCTGGGTTCAATCCTTCTGGTAAGCCTTTAAGAAAATATGGTGGCGGATAATTTTTTCATTTTTCTTCACTAAAGTCACAATATAGACTGCATATATTATTTCACTGTTTGGATCACCATCACCAATTTTTTGACATTCAATAATAGGTTTGGGAGTGATATCTCTCGTTTTGCTAAGGACAGATTATATAGAGTGAATTATTATTACTAGTTTGTTTCACTATATTATGACAGTTTAGCACTGTGGTATGTTTTTTTGTGTTATTGATTTTTCACCAATCAACGGTGTATATTTACATTTTTTCTCAGTAACTATATGAGATTTTTCATGTTAGCGCTGCATTTTTTCACTTTATGCCCCACCCAACCAGTCCAGTTTTCCTCAGTCACCTCAATCCCAGTGACAGAATGGGGCCCTGCCGTGCACCAAGCATGGACCTCATGCGAGCACGTAATTAACTCCTTCAGCTCTGCCATACAATGCGGCTAGGTTCATTGGGTCTCCGTACTGTGGATTCAGTCCCGATTGCTTTTGGGAAACTGACTGCTAGGGACAGAGTCAGAGCACAGACCCCATCACTACTGAAGGACCTGTCACCCATGCCAGGTACTGCTCCACGTTGTCTAGCTGCTATACATTCCCACCAGTTCACAGTTACCCATACTACATTCCTTCCTCCAACTCCTTTTTTGAGTTAACCCTTCATGGTGGCCTTCCATTTCTTACACCCTGGGTGTGTTTTTCAGGCTGTTCTTCTAGATACGCCATTTTCCACCAAGCACCCCTTTATAAATAACTTAAGACTGAGCTTTTGAATGGTTGACAGTTTTGCTTAACATACTGTGATAATACACTTTAAGTTCTCCTCTAACTAACTATTTAGTCCCAGGCTGCCCAGGAATACCTTTCCAAGTAGTAGTCCATAACTGGCAAAGTCCTTGAAAGGTGGCTTCTTATGCGGGTTGTTTGTGGGTTACTGTTGGTTACATCTTCATAGGAAGACTTCTCTCTGCTTTCCCATGCAGTCAGTGCTTCTCCTCCTCTCTTGTACACCCAGCCATTCACCTTTTAAATTATCACAAGATGGAGGGCAGAACCCAAAAATGCCTGGGAAAATGGAGAACCTGCATTAACCCTTACCCATGCACTATAATTGGCACATGCCTACACACAAATCCTTTAAATACCACTTGGACTTGCATTAAAGCTGCTCGTGAAGTTGAGAATGCAGTACAATATACTCCTAAAAGTGACATTTTGGCAGCGGCCAGGATCTGCCGTTTATCAGCTGTAGCAATACCACTGCTAAATAATAGTTCCCCTCCAGCTTTTGTTTGTGAACAAACCAGGGGATATATCTTTTAGTGATGGCATCACTACCGCCTCTGAAAACAAATCCCTGCCAGCTTCTGTTTGTAAACAATAAGCTAGGGATCCTGGGTGACATCATTGACCATACAGTCATGATCATATTTGGTCAATGATGTCCCTAGGTATCCCTGCCTCTGTTTTAACATCCTGGCTGTGGCAGGGATATGTCATTGGTGACAGGAGTAGCAATGGAAGAAGAATATCATGGTGGCAGGTTGTTGCATTGGTGGGTCAACATCAACAAGCATTGACTGACATGGATCTACAACATGGGATGTCTTTATTGACATTGCATTTATACAGATGTATATTTTTTATTTCTTCTTTTTACATTTTTTTATTTAACAAGTAAAAGGGTACTATGCTCTCATTTATATGGGGGGGGGGTATCTGCAGCCCCCCCCCCCCCCCCACAGACTACCATATTTTTTAGGGGGAGAGAATGTGGGCATAAGGCCCTTGTCACAATCAACATGAGGACAAGGTACGCCCCCCCCCCCCCCGAAAGTTGTCCTCCATTTTACTGGTCCATTCAATCTAGAGGGTTGACATAATTTGACACAACCTCATCTTAAATATATTTTTTTATTTTACCCAAAAAAAGTGGATTAAAATTAATTTGAGTTTATTTTTTCTACTAAAATATAGAATTCATAAGCAGTGGTGCCAATATTGTGTGAGATAAAAAATGCAATTGCCAACATTTTATTCAACATGGTCTATGCTTTCAGAAAAGATACAACATTTGAGGCTTGATGTACATGTACAAAATGTACATTTTTAGTATTTCTGCGCAAAACAAAAAATCCTATTTGACTGTCTTGCCATTTTGATTAAGTACCTGACCTTATTCTCACTTGCTGCATGTTTGTTCCAGGTCACTGTGGAAGCTGTGCCCAAAAATAGCAAACAGAGGACAAAGGACTAGTCACCAGTATTGCCTGCTGTCTCCCTGCAGCTGATCTTTTCCCCATTATTGACTTACCATGCCTTGTTCTGCAGTGTCTCTTTGGGGAGCTGGCCATCTTGGGGTTAAGATTTGCTTTCCTTCCTCATGTCAGTACTGCCTCCCTGATCATTGGTGGTCTGATTACAGGTGGGAGAATGATCAAAAAGCAGCAAGATAGGTGTAGGAAGCACAGATCCATAGAATGGATCCTTCCACTGCAGGTCCTCAGGTACAGCTTCCCCTCCAGCATATACAATTAACAGCACAATGAAGAACTGAAGGGGTAGTGGCACGCTGAATCCCAGCAGAGGAAGCAGTGCCTTTGATGATCTCAACTTGCAGTTTTATAGCTATGATTTTTGAAGCACAGGAAAAGCCTAGGCAGAGGAAGCACACTCTGTTTTCTGAGGAGGGATTGCAAGCAAAAGATCTTCCAGGTACTGATTAAGTGCAATCATTTAAATGTTAGCAGTTCTAGAGAGTAAGACAACAAAACCTCACTTTTTTGTGTTCAGGGGTTCTTTTTTTTTTTTTTACTTAAAGTTTTATTGGGTATTACACAAGGGGGGTCTGTCAGAGCCACATGCGCTGGGGGGTTGGGGGTGCTGCCAGAGCCGCGAGCCCCGCGAGTGGGGTGGTCGGTAGGCACAGTGGCTGCATATGATGGGCGCAAGTGGCTGCATATGCTGGGCACAACTGGCTGCATATACTGGGCACAAGTGGCTGCATTTGACAGGCACTAGTGGCTGCATGTGATGGGCACAAGTGGCTGCATATGATGGGCACAAGTGGCTGCATATACTGGGTACAAGTGACTGCATTTGATGGGCACAAGTGGCTGCATTTGATGGGCACAAGTGGCTGCATATGATGGGTACAAGTGGCTGCATATTATTGGCACAAGTGGCTGTATTTGATGGGCACAAGTGGCTGCATATGATGGGCACATTAATTAGGTTTTGTGAGTGGAGTTATTACTTGGAGGTCTTGCAGTTTGTGGGGGTGCTAGGCCCCAATTGTGTAGCATTTTGTAACCATCTTTCGGGGATGTAATAGTGGCCTGTTGGTTCTGGTATGTGACCAGCAATTTGGTGGGGAAACCCTAGAGGTAGACAATGTTGTGCTTTAGCGGTACCGCAGTAATGTGGGTGAATTCTCTCCTCATCTTACATGTTGCAGCATAGAAGTCCTGATATAGAGCTATTCCATGCATATGGTGCTGGGAGTGAGGGGGAGGGTCTAGCCACTCTTAGTAGGCACTCTTTGATATGGTAGAAGTGTATACGTGTCAGAACATCCCTAGGGATCATGTCAGGTAGGTACGCTGGCTTAGGAATCCCGTGTGCTCTATCCATCAGCAGGTCTCTGGGCATGAGGTCTGGGATGAGCTTCAGGAATAATTGTTGCAGATAAGGTATGAGTTCCTGCGGTTTAACAGCTTCTGGTACTCTCCTTATCTTTATATTATTGCAGCAAGAGCGATCTTCTAAATCTGAGAATTTTAGCTTTAATTTGGGGATAGTGTCTGCCGCTTTCCCGGGCACCATCTTGGCTGTGCTTACTCACTGACTGCATAAAGAATTCGGTATGACGGCGTGGTACTAGTGCCTGGTTCCTCCACCCAGCAGTGACCACAATCTGCCTCAACAAAGGTGCTGCACCCCAGTGCCACATATCCGTGCCCATCAGTGTCATCTACCAGTGCCCATCAGTGCCCATCAGTGCCGCCCATCAGTACCCAGCAGTGCCACCTATCAGAGCCACCTATCAGTGCCACCTATCAGTGCCCATCAGTCCCATCTATCAGTGGTACCTATCAGTGCCCTTTAGTGCCACCCATCCGTGCCACCCATCCGTGCCACCCATCCGTGCCATCTTATCTGTGCCCATCTTTGCCCATCAGTGCCGCCTTATCTGTGCCCATCGGTGCCGCCTTATCTGTGCCTATTAGTGCCGCCTTAACTATGCCTATCAGTGCCCACCAGTGCAGCCTATCAGTGCCCACCAGTGCAGCCTATCAGTGCCGACCAATGCAGCCTATCAGTGCCCACCAGTGCAGCCTATCAATGCCGCCTCATCAGCGCACTTCAATGAAGGAGAAAAATTACCTGTTTGCAAAATTTTATAACAAACTATTAAACATGATTTTTTATTTTTTTTGCATCTTTTTTTGTTTGTTTAGCAAAAAATAAAACTCCCCCATGTTGAGGGCATGTGGCCTGGTGCGGTTCAGGAGGGTTGGCACTGGCACGTCCCCACCCCCTTTCCTGACTGGCCGGGCTGCATACTTGGATAAGGGTCTGGTATGGATTTTGGGGGGACCCCCACGCAGTTTTTTCAGAGTGGGTGTTCCCCTTAAATTCCATACCATACCCAAGGACCTGGTTTCCTCCTGGAGGGGGAACCCATGCCATTTTTATTTAAAATTTGGCGTGGAGTTCCCCCCCCCCCCCGAGATTCATACTAAACACAGTGCCTGGTATTGGTGGGGATCCAAGTCGGTTTTAAAACTTTTTGTTCCTATGCCCCCTATGGAAACAATTGAACCACCCATCACCACCATCACCGATTCTCACCCATATAAACTATGTACATGCACCCCCCTCCCACCTCCATCGCCATGACAAGTTTAAGTATGGCTTTTTTGCATGGTTACAATGGTCCAGCTTAAACCAATGTAAGTATGTATGTTTCATACCTAGCCAATCCGGGTGGAAGCAGGAAATTACTATAGTAGGCACTGTTACTACAGTGATTCCTGCTAGTTTTCAGGTCTCATGCCGAGCAGCTGCCCCTCTGCGTAGTGAACACAAAGGGATGTTCAATCGGCACAGTGCCATTCAGAGAAGACTTTTAATTTTCTCTATGGATGTGAAGCCTTTTCTGATTGAGTGAGTTGGAGATTGTCACATCATGTCATCAAATTAGAGAACACTTTGCATACACTGAGAAAAAGGAACAAGACCCAAAAGTTAGCAGTGATTACTGTAGTAGTGGTGCCTATTGCACTAATTCTCTGTTTCCACAGGGATTGGTCATGTATGGTACATACATACTTACATTGGTCCAAATAGGAACCATGCAAAGAAATTCATATCTAAACTTCAGCTTTAATGATAAGTAGAGGGTTTTTTATTTTTTTTTATTTTGCAGTTGCTTTATTACATGTGAAAAAATGTGTATTAAACAGGTTTTATTACAACATATACATTTTTTCCTAGCAAAAAAAAAAAACACATTCATAGTTAGAATTTTGTTCATTTAAGAAAAATGTTTTACTCCTTCAAAGTTCAAACAAAAATGGTAGAAGATGAACATCAGTTTGGCCACAAAAAAGTTTTGAAGATTACAATTTTGCAACAGAATTCTACTAATAACAAGTACAGCTTTAGACTGTACAGATGGATGAGATAACAGTATAAGCTGCCTAGAAATTTGTTTTTTAGTCCTGGGAGACTGAGAAGAACAGTAAAGCTCAAACACCATGAAACACTACTAAGGGAAGCAGGGTCTGCATATGAAATGAGCTAATATGGCTGCCCTTATGCACACACATAAATAAAATATACTGTATATATAAAATACATAGATATGAAAACACAGTGGGGGGTTGTTGCAGATGTGAGCAGAACCTGGCAGCATTAGAACAGCTCTATGCACCATCCCTAACAGAAATTATTTGAAAACATTTTTGCTATTTTTAGGTTAATTGGCCACCTGCCTACTGGGATTTGTGCAGCCCTGATATATAAAGAAAAAATGCTTAAGTGCAAAACAAGTCCAGTTTTGCTGCTAATTAGAATCAGGTCCTTACCAGCATTTATTATTTAATTATTGATGTGCAAAGCAAACAGATATAGAAACCGGCAAACAGAAATAAAAAACAATTTCTATGCTTTGAAAAATGTTTTAGCATTCAGCGCTGGGAAATTGATTTGTTTTTTGCTGAAAATAAATGTTCTAATTAATTCAGCATTAAGTTATGAGAAGTCATTTATTCTCCGAGACATTGGTTTAATGAATTATATACAGCACACCGCATGAAATAATTTCATCTCCTCCCGGCTCTAGGATATACGTACTGTGCACTGAGAGGGGCATAGGAACTGAAGGGTGACATCATGAGGAGCAATGCACAATCAGGGGGACAGAAGGAGTAGATGGGGAGGGGAGCACACAGTTCTGATATACCAAATGTGCGGCACTAAAAATAAATAAAATAAAATATAAATTAGATAACTAAACTAATAACTAAATTTATATATCCTATAATGTAAAGGCAATAAAGTCAAACATAAAATATAATTAAAGTGCACTTATGCATTTAGTTATTAGTTTAATAGTTATCCAATTTTTATATTTTATTTATTTCATTTATTTTTATTGTCACACATTTGGTATATCAGTTTGTATTGTCACATTTGGGAAGTGCGGGTAGTGTTGGCAGCTGTTTATTTTTATTTTTATATTTATTTTTATTTTATTTTTATTTTATTTTGAAATATTTTTTTTTTTACATTTATATTTTTTTATTTTATTTCATTTTATATATATTTTTTATTTTTTACTTTAGGGTAGGAGTGTGGCAGCTCACAAGGTTTTATCTACTTGAGCACACGGTTCTATTTCCTTCAAAAATGTTGGCCTCAGCAGATCTTAGCAATTCTAAGATCACTTAATGAGCTGCTAGATCTACTGTACAGGAAACATTGGTGTCAATTTTCTAAGCTATTATACTTCATGCTGTTTCATTATTTTTCTCAGAATTTTTCTGAATTTATTCTTCAAAATAGCACAACAGTGTGGTATTATTATATCCTGTTTACATTTAGGATGAGGGGCAGAAAAAATACATATTTGAGATGCATCTTGACCACCCACAACTGCTCCCTCCTTAACCACTTGCTGACCTCTGCACACCGATATACATCGGCAGAATGGCACGGGTGGGCAAATTGGCATGGGCAAATCTATGTCCCCCCACCCGTGCCAGGATTGGATTTGTTATAGAACCGATCAGTCCTCAGGTCCCGGCCAATGATTTATGGCCTGGACCTGCTGATCGGTCCTAACAAATGAAATCATTCTCCTGCCTGTATAAGTGTAAACACAAACAGCTGAAGTGATGTCATCTCTCCTCGTAGAGTCTTTTCGATTCCAGTGAGAGGAGAGAGAACACCTAACAGTGAGTTGCACAACACTACACTAATACCAGTACACATAGGTACACTTGTCACCCCCCCGATCACCCCCCGATCCCCCCCCCAGTTAACCCCTTCACTCCCTGTCACTGTGTCACCAATTGCAGTTTTCAGATTTGTCACTTATCACTGCATTGGTGTAATGTTGTGAATGTAATAAGTGTTAGGGCAGTTAGTAGTAGGCCCAGGTAGGACTAGGGTACCCCCCTAAACCCCCCTAATCCCTAATAAAGGTTTAACCCCTTGATCACCAACCCAGTTCACCCTTTTACCCCCTGTGTCACCAATAGATCTTTTTTCTGATCGCCGTATTTATGTCACGGGTGATGCTAGTTAGTAAGGATTTTATAGCGTCAGGTACCCCCATATATTACCTAATAAAGGTTTTAACCCCCTGATTGCCCCTAGTTAACCCTTTCACTCCCTGTCACCAGCGATCACCATATTAGTGTTACGGGTGACGCTGGTGTGGTAGAGATTTTGAAATATAGCCTTATCACTGGTTAGTTAGTTTGTTTTTTATAGCATCAGGGTACCCGCCGTATATTACCAAATAAATGTTTAACCCCCTGATCGCCCAGCAGGTGATATGTTTGGTTTTAGTGTCAGTCAGGGTCTACGTCGCCCCAGATAGCTAACACCCACGCACACACCATACGCCTCCCTTAGTAGTATAGTGTCTGAACGGATCGATATCGTTGATCTGATCAGAACTATTTTAGCATCCCCAATAGTTTAGGATTCCCAAAAATGCAGCATTAGCGGGATCAGCCCAAATACCTGCTAACACCTGAGTTTAGCTCCTCTGTCCAGCCCAGCCCAGCCCACCCAAGTGAAGTAGCAAACGATCACTGTCACTTACATAAACACAACACACATATCTGCAACGTTCACAGGGTCAGGCCTGATTCCTGCGAAAGCTAACAGTTTTTTTTTGTAGCGTTTGAATCAATCGCTGACAGTCAGGAGCTCTTTTTCCTGTGAGTCTCACTAGTGTACCAGTAAATTTAGAGACCAAAATGTCAAGTTGTGGATAGTAGCGGCACCCTAAGAGATAGCTCTGACAATGGAGTTGTGGTCCCTGCCAAGGTCAGGCTTACCCCACCCCATTCTTCCGCTGTTGTTGAGGTGCAAGAACCGCAGGGCTCTTGTATGGAGCAGAGAGCCAGTACTAGTGCCACTCATCCTTCACGTGAACTGGCAAGCACCAGTGGCCTAGTACATCCTGGTCTTGGTCAAACCAGTACTGCAATATCACATAGTGACGTGGCGAGTCCCATAAGTGCAGTTCAAGCTGGTGAGGTGGCTAGCACAGCTAGAGTCCCACAGCCACCAAGAAGGATTGGCATTTGCCAAACCTTAAAAAGTCCCAAAGTGAGTGTCATAAGTGAATATAAGAAAAAATATTGGTAACGTCAAACAATAATATTGGTGTTAAGTAAAGTCCGTAGACACAATTGTGCATGAATAGGTAATGATCGGTGACGAATTCCTCAAACATGAACAATGTGCCAACACCACACAAAATGCGTGCTTACCACAGGGTAAGCTAGATAAGCTTGTGGCTAAACACCCAGCCAGGGCCTTTATCCTGAGGGCTCTAAAACTGTATCTCCAGATGGCCGGTGTGATGGAAGAGATGTATATCCAGCAAGTAGCCAGGATACTACGATCAATCAGGAACCATGGGAAATAGTCAAATGTTACCCAGAAGGAAAGAAGGAACTCACCATAGCGTAAATCAGATATAGTGTTACTTAATAGAAAACAAAATCATACTTACAGCATTGAAATTCTAAAAAGAGCAGAAAAAGCCAGCCGACTGTGCGAACGCCTTGTCGATTAGACCAATAAATGTGATGACGTCAGTACATCAACTTCTCCCAACATGCGTTTTGTCATATAATTATGTCATCTTGTTCTCTGCCTCCATTGGCAGTGCACGATACAAGCAGATCCTGCGGTTCATGCACTTCAATGATAATGAACTCTGTCATATTCAGGGTGACCGTGGATATGATTGGCTGTACAAAATTCGGCCCCTCGTAAACCACTTCAACCAACATTTTGCAGCCTTGTTTACTACCAATCAAGTTGTCTGCGTTGATGAGTCCCTGATTACGTTTTCTAGCCGCTTGCCTTTCAAATAGTATCTTCCCATCAAGCGTGCCAGATATGGGGTCAAGATGTATAAGCTCTGTGACAAGGCCACAGGCTATACATATAGTTTTATGGTTTATGAGGGAAGAGATAGTTACGTAGAGCCGGAGAACTGCCCAGACTACATAGGGAGCACTGGTAAGATTGTGTGGGACTTGGTGTCCCCCTTATTCGGAAAGGGGTACCACTTGTATGTGGATATTTATTACACGAGGGTGCCACTTTTTAGTCACTTGTTTTATCATGGAATTGGCGCATTTGGCACCATGTAATCTAATCTTGTAGATTCCCATTTTAGGCTGGGGGATGAGAGCCTGCTTGAAGTGTAATAATTTGCTTGATGTAAAGTGGAGGGATAATAAGAGTGTTTTTGTTCTGTCCTCTCTTCACGCAGACACGACAGTCCACATTCCTACAGTGACTGGGATGCGACAGATTGGTTTGTACACATGCCACGGCCTTGATGCTTTGCTTCACAGCTGCTGCAAAATTCAACCCACTGACGCCTTTGGTGAGCTGCACTGTCAAGTGAATGGGGCCATGCTGCAAATGTCCTACAACCACATGCAATGCACATGGTGTTGTGGAGAAACCCCTCTGTGTCCTTGAATATAACCTTAATATGGGAGGGGGGGCCTCAACGGCCAGTTGTTGGCGGCGTACCTAGTTGCCCATAAGGCCAGACGCTGGAACAATAAAGTGTCTGTATATTATTCCAATTGGCTCTTCTGAATGCTTATGTGCTATACAAAGCTTCTGGAGAAACTAGATACTTCCTTAAATTCCAGGAAGAGATCATCACAGCCCTTCTGTTTCCAGACATTGCTGTGGCCCAACTTTCCAATCCAAATTCAGTAAGCCGGCTGCATGAGAGGCATTTTCCTTATATATGCTCCCTGGTACCCCTACCCAACAAACCCCCCAAAGAAAATGTTGTGTCTGTAGAAAGCCCAGATATAGGCGTGACACCCTCCTGTCCTGACCATCCTGGTCTTTGCATTGGTGAATGTTTTGAACGCTACCACACACTAGTGGAGTATTAGCGTAGGGTACAGCACTGCACAGACTAGGGCACACTTTCACAGGGTCTCCAAAGATGGCATCGCACTTTGAGAGACCTGAACTTAGATTCGAACCGTTACAACCACTACAACTGTTAGTGGTAACCTATCACAGTTACAGAGGCCCTGAAATGTTCAGATAGCACAACCCCCCCCCCACACACACACACACACACACACACACACATGACCCCATTTTGGAAAGTAGACACCCCAAGGTATTTGCTTAGAAGCATGGTGAGTATTTTGCAGATCTCGCTTTTTGTCACAAAGTAAAAAAGAAAGAAAGGACACAAATTTTGTTTGGTTACAGTATTGCATGACTGCACCATTACTAGTTAAAGCAGTGCAGTCCCAAATTGTAAAAAATGCAGGTTATTGAGCAGCCTAATCCTCTGGGGCTGAAGTGGTTAAGATGCAAAGGCAACAGATTGGTTTGTACACATGCAATGGCCTTGATTCTCTGCTTCACAGCTGCTGCAAAATTCAACCCCCTGACGCCTTCTGTGAGCTGCACAAGTGAATGGGGCCATGCTGCAAATGTCCTGCAACCGCATGCAATGCACATGGTGGTGATATGTGGTACAGCATTTACAGGAAGGCAGCAAGGAGGCAACATATCACTTCCTTACCACCCATCAAACACTTTTCATGCTTTTGAGTCCCAGTCACTTAAGTATTTTACCTTTTTTGTTTGCTGAATAAAAATCTAGGAGAGAGGGTTTAGGGGTATAAGATACCCAAATAGAGCATAAAAATAGGACAGGCATTCTAAAGGTTGTGGGCCCTTAAATACTGTATCTGTCACTTGGTAATTATTGGCCCTCTGAGGACAGATAGATCTATGACCCTATAGGAGCAGTCAAAGTCTTGCCTTAAGTTGCAGTGAATCTCTCCCCTTAAACAATTTGGCCCTTGACCCTTTGACAGCAGTCAAATATACCTTCACTGCTACATTCTTCAGCCAAGAAAATTCCTTACAAGTGCACCCTCCAGGAAGCCATCTTCTTGCCCAACTTTCTTTGGATAAACACCTTCCAGAAAGGCTGATAAACACCTGGCCACCCAGGATATCTATCTGACTAGGGCAAGACTCAAAAGAAAGCACACTCTATACTGCCACCCTCTCTAGGCAGAAACTAAGAAAAGAACTGTGAAAGAACACTCAGAAAAAGTGCTCCAAATATTTATCATCTCTCCAAATAACTCTGAACAAAAACTTCAGAGATTGGTTGGGTCAGACAAATATTCATAACTAAGGCCGCGTACACACGGGCGGACTGTTCGCCCAACCTTGTCCGCTGAACAGTGTTTGGGCGGACAGTCCGCCCGTGTGTGGGCTTTCAGCGGACAGTTTCAGCGGACAGTCGGACGGACAAAGTCTTCCGGAAATTCCGAAAAACTGTCCGCTGAAACTGTGTTTGAGCGAACAGTCCGCCCGTGTGTAGGCTACTTTCGAAATGAGCAAACTGTTCCCGCTCGGAAAGTCCGCCCATTTCGAGCGCGTGTACAGGTAGGCGGGGCCCGCGAAGGAGACGTCGCGGGCTCCGCCGCCTGGAATGGGCTTAAAGGGGAACCCCAACGCCGAAAAAAATCGGCGTGGGGGTTCCCCCAAAGTCCACACCAGACCCTTGTCCGAGCACGCTACCCGGCCGGCCAGGAAAGGGGGCGAGCGAGCGCGCCCCCCCTCCTGAGCCGTACCAGGCCGCGTGCCCTCAACATGGGGGGGGTGCCTTGGGGAAGGGGGGGCCGCGCGGCCCCCCCACCCCAAAGCACCTTGTCCCCATGTTGATGAGGACAAGGGCCTCTTCCCGACAACCCTGGCCATTGGTTGTCGGGGTCTGCGGGCGGGGGGCTTATCGGAATCCGGGAGCCCCCTTTAAGAAGGGGGCCCCCGGATACCGGCCCCCCACCCTATGTGAATGAGTATGGGGTACAATGTACCCCTACCCATTCACCTGTGAAATAAAGTACAAAAAAAACACAATACAGGGAAAAAATATTTTATTGCACAGTTCCGGGGGTCTTCCGTCTTCGGGGGTCTTCTCGCCGGACTCCTCCGCTATCTGTGTGTAGCTCTTTTGCTAGCGGAGGAGTCCGGCTTTCTTCCTCCCCGCCGCCGGCCTCTTCTCCCGACTTCGGGGGTCTTGTCCCCCTCTTCGGTTCTTCTGCCGGGCCACCGCGCCTTCTTGTAGCTCTTTTACAGGTGGTGGCCCGGTCTTCTGTCGCCGCTGTCGTCGCCGCCGCCGCCGCCTTCCGTTCTTCTTCTTCTTCTTGTTCTTCTTCTTCTTCTCCTGGAGATGTTGACTCGACGAGCTCTCCGGCCGGAATGCCAGGGACACGCTCCGCTGCCACTTATATAGTGACAATGGGGCGGTGTCACATGGTATATGTCACATGGGTTGGTCACATGGTGACCCCGCCCCCTTACGATGTCATAGTCCCCATGTGACATCAACCCATGTGACCAACCCATGTGACATATACCATGTGACACCGCCCCATTGTCACTATATAAGTGACCGCACAGCGCGGCTCTGGCATTCCGGCCGGAGAGCTCGTCGAGTCAACATCTCCAGGAGAAGAAGAACAAGAAGAAGAACAAGAACAAGAACGGAAGGCGGCGGCGGCGGCGACGACAGCGGCGACAGAAGACCGGGCCACCGCCTGTAAAAGAGCTACAAGAAGGCGCGGTGGCCCGGCAGAAGAACCGAAGAGGGGGACAAGACCCCCGAAGTCGGGAGAAGAGGCCGGCGGCGGGGAGGAAGAAAGCCGGGCTCCTCCGCTAGCAAAAGAGCTACACACAGATAGCGGAGGAGTCCGGCGAGAAGACCCCCGAAGACGGAAGACCCCCGGAGCTGTGCAATAAAATATTTTTTCCCTGTGTTGTGTTTTTTTTGTACTTTATTTCACAGGTGAATGGGTAGGGGTACATTGTACCCCATACTCATTCACATAGGGTGGGGGGCCGGTATCCGGGGGCCCCCTTCTTAAAGGGGGCTCCCGGATTCCGATAAGCCCCCCGCCCGCAGACCCCGACAACCAACGGCCAGGGTTGTCGGGAAGAGGCCCTTGTCCTCATCAACATGGGGACAAGGTGCTTTGGGGTGGGGGGGGCCGCGCGGCCCCCCCTTCCCCAAGGCACCCCCCATGTTGAGGGCACGCGGCCTGGTACGGCTCAGGAGGGGGGGCGCGCTCGCTCGCCCCCCTTTCCTGGCCGGCCGGGTAGCGTGCTCGGACAAGGGTCTGGTGTGGACTTTGGGGGAACCCCCACGCCGTTTTTTTTCGGCGTTGGGGTTCCCCTTTAAGCCCATTCCAGGCGGCGGAGCCCGCGACGTCTCCTTCGCGGGCCCCGCCTACCTGTACACGCGCTCGAAATGGGCGGATTTGCCTCCTCCTTACGTGGGCGAGTCCGTTCATTTCAAAAGTTGAGCGGACTGTTTGGCAAACAGTTCGCTGAAACAGTCCGCTCATGTGTGGGCAAGTCCGCTCATGCAAATTTTGAGCGGACTGTTTGCCGAAACTGTTTGACGAACAAGGTTGGGCAAACAGTCCGCGCGTGTGTACGCGGCCTTAGTGTATCTTAGTTATGTCATATCTATTTTAGTCATATCTAACTGTACTTTTCCACACCGATTACTGGAACCTCTTTCACAGTAACCATAGCTCCCAACTGTCCCTGATTTCAATGAACTTTCCCTGATTTGGAACAAAGTCCCTTTGTCCCTCTTTCCTAGTCATTTGTCCCTCATTTTGGTCTGATCTATATAGCTCTATAAATCTTTCAAAAAGTGTTTTACAGTGCTAAACCTTTCATCCAGTTTCAAACTTGCTGCATTTGTAAATTTCAAAAGCAAGTATAAAGGAATAGTAGTGGTAAAAAAAAAAAGCACTTGTGGATTTAACTAACTAATTCTCCTTTAAAGTGGTTGTAAACCCTTACAAACCACTTTGACATACAGGTAAGCCTAGATTAAGCCCTTGTACACACGGTCGGAGATTCCGACAACCAAATCCGTCGGATTTTGTCCAACGGATTTTGTCCAACGGATTTTGTCCAACGGATTTTGTCTGAAACTGTTGCATATACACGGTCGGACAAAGTTGTCGGAAAATCCGACGTGATGACGTTATTTCATTACGACGGGACTACGTTCACGCTAGTAGCCAATAGCTTTGGTGTAGGAATTTAATCTGAGCATGCGTGGCACTTTGTCCGATCGGAATTCTCTACACATGATCGGAGTATGTCCGATCGGAGCATTTTGTCGGAAAATTTTACCAACAAGTTGGAAAACTTGGTCCGCCGGATACTCCGACGGAAACAGTCCGATGGAGACCACACACAGTCGGAATATCCGACAAAACGGTCCGATCGGACACATTCCGTCGGAATCTCCGACCGTGTGTACAAGGGCTAAGGCTTACCTGTAGGTCCAAGAAATATCTCCTAAACCTACACAGTTTAGGAGATATTTGCCAAAAGAAAGGCACCGCTGTCTACAGCGCATGCGTCGTAGACAGCAGCGCGCAGGCGCACTGAGCGAGCCGCTGTTAACGGCGATGTGCCGCGAGTGACTGCTCCAATGCGCATGCGCGGGAGTGACGCCATCGCAGCTCCGTCGAATGACATCGCCGGAGCAGCGAGACCCACCAAGAAGATGAAGGCTCCATACACAAGGGGACAGCAGTGACTTCGCTGGCTCCTGTGTCAGGTAAGTGACACATAATGGACTACTATGCGATGCATAGTAGCCCATTATGCTTTACCTTTGCAGGAAATCAAAGAGGAAGTAAACCCATCAGGGTTTACTTCCTCTTTAAGGGTGCATGGCAGGGAGTTTGTCCTATGCCTACATACTTTTGCTTATAAGTGTCCCTCGTTCCCATTTCTTTCAAAAAAAATTTTATTTGTTTCAAAGGAAAAATATAATCCATACAATAGAGCACGGCAACATGTCGTCTCACATATATATGAAGAACATGGAAAACAAGTAAGAAAGTACAGGCTAACAGCATAAGCCGGAGAATACACATTGCGAATTGAAAGGCATTAGTAATATTAAATACAGATGAGATGAAAGTGAGAGGAGTTCTTTTTGTCTGGAACGGAATGACATGACAATTGAGGGAAACCTAGGAAATATGGACCAGATGCCACCCAGTACCCCCGACACCCCAATTGGGAACACGCTGTGTCGAGGGCAATAGGCGCCCACAAAATATGAACATAAGAGGGGAGAAATGAAAGGGAGTTGTCAATCCAATACCAGAAAACTCCTGTTTTACCAGACGGTCAGCCTCTAGGCCTAACTGAGGGTCCTCTGTTGGGAGAAGCAAATCAGAGCACATTGCATCAGATTCTTTATGTCAACCAATAAACAGTGCCTAGGCAACATTTATACAAACTTTTATACCTTTCCGGACTAGCTTAAGTCCATAGTATGGAAACCAAGAGAACATATGCGAACAAGAGGAAAGAAAAGGGAAAGGTAAAGACAAAGAAAGAGGAGGGAGATAGAGGGGGGAAGGGGTGGAGAGAGCGTCACTACTTGCGTCAAGATCATTAAGAGCAGTTCATACATATGGGAAGTTGGTCAGGCCCATTATTCGGGCCCAGGGTTCCCAGGTGGCTACAAACCTATCAGATGTGTCCTCCAACATGCTAGCAATCCTCTCCTGAGACATGATCCAGGAGATCTTATTCTTAACTAGTGTGAAAGAGACCCCTGTTTTCTTCCAATTCTTGGCTATGGAGATTTTTGCTCCCAGCAGCACAAATTGGGTCAACCTGCAGGCGGGTTTAGAGAGGTGGGGAATTGGATCATTAAGGAGAGCCACCGTGGGAACTCTGGGGACTTTGGCACCAATCAATCTTTCAATCAGGTTAAATACTTTCTTCCAGAAGGGGCGTATTCTTGGGCATTCCCACCAAATGTGTGACATCGTCCCCGTAAACATACATCCCCGGAAGCAGAGCGGACTGGCTGTTGGGAACATGTGTGCAACTCTGGCTGGCGTATAGTACCATCTGGTTAGTACTTTTGTCCCTGCTTCCATAAGGTTTGTATTGAGCAGACCCCGAAAGGATCTAGCCCCTATTGAGTGCCATTTATCCAAGGACCATTGGAATGAGAAATCAGTTTCCCAGGCGACCATATAGGGCGCCTTTGTTTTGGGGGTGGTGAGAGACGTGTAGACTAAGGAAATCCCCCCCTTCTGGTCCATGGCTTGACCACACCAAAGTTCGTATTCTGTAAAGAGCGGGGGGTTTGATTCTCCTTTGCAAAGGGAGTGTAGAAAATGTTGAATTTGATGGAACCGAAAAATTTCGGTCTTAGGCATGCTTAATTTCTTGATACAAAATTGCAAGGTAATAGGTCCTGTGGCTGTGAAAAAGTGTCCTATCCTGTAGAGACCCTTATCAACCCACCATTTGAAGGCAAGTACATTGTAACCTGGAGGGACGCGAGGATTATTGAAAATATGAGTTAAAGGTTTAATTGCTGAGACCAAGGAGGTAGAGTAGCGCAGGGAATCCCATAGTTTAAATGAGTGGGAGAGAGTAGGGGACAAGATAGCGGGTCTATTTTTCTGAGGGGTCCATAGTAAAAAGTCGAGGGTAAAAGTGGGGACAGCCTGATTCTCAATATGGATCCAGTCTGGCTTCTCGTATTTTGAGTAAATTACGGATAACTGTGTTAGCCTAGCTGCTTGGTAATAACGGAATAGAAGTGGGAGGCCTAAACCACCCTTCTTCCTGTGCGCGAAGAGGGTATTGCGGGTTAGTCTATAGCCCTTCCTACCCCAAATGAATTTTAGGATTTTGTTTTGGAAGTTTGAGAGGTGGACCCTACGAATGGGGATTGGAAGGGATCTAAACAAATAAAGTAATCTGGGTAATAGAGTCATTTTGATAGCGTGTATCCTACCTAGCCATGATATGGGCAGATGGGACCACTTTTGTAAATCTGCTTCTAGAGTACGATACATCCGGGGATAATTATGACTGTATAAAGTCTCCACCTTAGCTGTGAGGTTTATACCTAGGTATTTGATGGAGGATTCGCTCCATTGGAAATTGAAGTTCTGCTTTAACAGTTCAACAGTGGGGGGAGTTAGAGAGACGTTGAGAGCCTGGGATTTACTGTAGTTCACTTGAAGACCCGACATCTTGGAGAAGGAATCTAGTATAGCGTTTAAATTGGGTAAGGAAGTTATGGGAGAAGTGATGTAGAGCATGATATCGTCCGCAAATAGGGCACACTTGTGGACACGAGAACCGCATACCACCCCTTTTATGTCTTGGTTTTGTCTAATAGCTATAGCGAGGGTCTCGATTGCCATCGCAAAAATTAAAGGGGACAATGGGCATCCTTGCCTAGTTCCTTGTCTTATGGGAATGGGTTTGGAGTAGAAGCCCTGTATGCGGATTCTCGCTGTAGGGGTTGAGTATAGGGCCTGTATTAAGCCAGTAAAGCGTTACCCAAAGCCCCATTTGCGGAGGATAGCGAATATATAAGGCCAGGAGACCGAGTCAAAGGCCTTCTGTAGGTCAAGCGAGAGAAGCATACCCGATTGTTGGGGTCCACCCGCCCAGTTTGTTTGGAGAATGGACATAATATCTATGGTTCTTCTTATCTGGTCTGGGCCTTGTCTACCAGGAATGAAACCCACCTGATCCTTGTGTATATACACATTAATGAATTCAGCCAACTGGGAGGCGAGGATTTTGGTTAGTATTTTAATGTCACAGTTAATTAAAGAGATTGGGCGGTAATTTCCAACCTCTTCTGGGTTTTTATCAGGTTTTGGAATGACAGTTATAAGTGCTGCATTAAGGTGGGGATCAAGTGGGTTTCCCTTCGAGGCGTAGTTGAAGAATTTAGAGAGGTAAGGTGCTAAGGTTTCGGCAAACTTTTTGTAATAAGGATTGGACAGGCCATCCGGGCCAGGGGCCGATCCCGGTTTTAAGGTTTTAATTGCTGCTAAAACTTCTGCCGTTGTAAAAGGGGCTTCTAGGCTGTCTCTATGGCTCAAGGATAGTTGTGGGATAGGAAGGTCATTTAGGAAAGCGTCTATAGAGTGATCAGCAGGGGCTGGGGATGGAGAGTAAAGTTTATTGTAAAATTCTGCGAATTCCCCTAGTATCTTTGTAGGGTTAGCTGAGGGACCATGTCCAGGGATTATAATCTTTGGAATAGCCTGTGTTTTGAGTCTGGGGGATAATTTATTGGCCAACATAGAGTCCATCTTATCACCTTGTGTATAGAATCTATTTTGAGACCATCTCATTTGTTTTTCGGCTTTAGCTGTCAGAGCTAGGTTCAGTTCGAGCCTGGCCCTGTCCAATTGAGGGAGTAAATTAAGGGACGGGTCTAGTTTGTGCCTGGTTTTTAGGGACACGTAGTCGTTCTCTAGTTTTTTGATTGTTGCCTCTCTCTCCTTTTTAATGGCTGATGACAATCTGATAAGTTCTCCCCTTATAAAGGCTTTATGAGCCGCCCAAAGCGTTTCCGCTGAAACATCATTTCCGTCGTTAAATTTAAAGTATTCCTTTAGGGAGTCAGAGAGCGCAGAGACTCGGACAGGGTCTGATAGTATGGACTCGTTCAGCCTCCATTGCTTCTGGCCCGCTCTATTGTATTGTGACCGGATGGTCATGACAACTAAAGAGTGGTCCGAAAGGGAGGAGTCAATAATTTTTGAATGAGTTATGGCCGGGATAACTGAAGATTTCACTAACAGGTGGTCAATTCTGGCGTACGAATTATGGGGGTGTGAGAAGTGAGTATAGTCTCGTTTGGTGGGGTTTAGTTCTCTCCAAACATCAGCCAGGCCCTGGTCGTGTATTAATTTCGCCAGTTTAAGGCTCTCATTAGAGGGGCAGGTAAGTTGGGAACCTGGGGGTCTAGTTTTGTCTAACCCCTGATCAAAGGCCACGTTGGAGTCTCCCCCGAGTATAACTGTTCCCTCTACAAGGGGGGTAAGGTGAAGGATGAGTCTTCTGAAAAAGGCTGTTTGACCCTTATTAGGGGAGTAGTAGGAAATAAATGAGTAAAGGTGGCCATCTAGAGTGCCTTTCACTAGCAGATATCTGCCGTCAGGATCTTTAGTTTCGGATATTAATTGGAAATTGCAGGATTTAGCAAACACTATTGCAACCCCCTTGGTCTTGTTAGTTGCATTTGCTAGGTAGAATTTGTTGTAGTGGGAGTGTAAGAAAGAGGGGTTATACGAACTGGGAAAGTGGGTTTCCTGAATCAAAAGGACGTCTAGTTTGGACGATTTATATGAGTTAAAGATTTTCTTGCGTTTAAGGGGAGAGTTTATACCTTGAACATTGTGCGAAGCTACCCTCCAGGTATGTTGTGTGTGGTCAGCCATGGGTCTCGCAGTGGGGGGAACTACCTGTCAGCATATCACTCACCCTCCCAAGGTGCCAAATCGGGCACCGTAGCCGGACAAATTGAGTACGTTGGTGTAATGTGAGAACCGTTGTGATGTTGCCAACTTCCTTCAAGTCTGAAAAAGAGAATACAAGTGAGTGACGCTCTGGAAAGGGTGAGGGAAGAGAAGGAGTTGTATAGAAGAAGTAAGAAGAAAAGGAAGAAGAAACATCCCCCCCTGGTGTACAGAAGAGCAGGAGGGGAGGTAGGAGAACCACGAACATCTCACAGACAAGTATGAGATACGTAGAAAAAAGAAATAATTCCAACCCTGGGGTTGGTCTTCCAACCTCACCGACCATTGATATGGTCGAGAAGGTAGGAGGAGGCGCATGTGGCTCATGCCGCGCCCCAACACTTCTTAACCCGCTGGAAAAAACCAAGTGAAAAAACAACCAAACGCTTGCCAGCAGGTGTGTATAAAATAACACGTAAAGAGCCACCCGAGAGGCTTTAAGCCTCAATTACTATAGTCTGGTGCACCACAATAGCGTACAAAAAAGGAAAAAGAAGAAAAAAAAAAGAGAAGAGAAAAAAAAAAAAGGGGGGTTTAAGGGGAACACAGGAGACGTCAGTGCCTCCATTGAGGGAGGGCTGGTGGACCTTTCAGTCTTCAAGGTTCAGGGAAAATTTTCTTCCTGGAGTGGAATCCTTTCTGAGAACCGCTTGGAAAGTCTTGGATGAGTCAGGGGGGACCGTGATTGGAAGATCTTCGGGATTTGGTTTTGCTCCAGAGTGGATTGGGAGATCCGGTAGGTGGAGGGCGTTTGTTGGAAGTGGAGGTTGGAGCGGCAGTCTCCATTTCCATTTCCTGGGCTATGATGTTTAATTTCAGGAGTAATTTTTCACCTGCGTCGAAGGTAGAGAAGGAATAAGACCGGTCTTTAAGTGAAAATCGAACCGCAAATGGGAAGGCCCATTTATATTTGATGTCCTTTTGGGCCATGGCTGTCAGGAGCGGCTTCAGGGCTCTTCTCTTCTGGATGGTAGCCGGGGAAATGTCCGCAAATATTTGCACAGGGTGTCCTTGACATGAGATCTGCGGTAGGGTTCTGGCTTGTTTCATCACCTCTTCCTTTACAGCATAGTATAGAGGTTTAGCAATGACGTCTCTGGGAGACCCATCCTTCCTGGGGGGTCCCATAGCTCTGTGGACTCTGTCTAGTTCCAGGCGGGCTGTTGGTATATTGGGGACTAGAGCTCGGATCAAGTCTTGTGTTGCCGTGGAAACATCTGTAATGGATTCTGGTAAGCCTCTAATTCTAAAGTTCAGTCTCCTGGATCTATTTTCCAGGTCGTCAATGCGTGAGAATGCTGTCTCTAATTGATCTTGCAGAGTTTGAATAAGCCCGGTGTTTTGATGGGAGATGGCTACTGTTTGCTCAATTTTGTCTTCCATAGCATCCATCCTGGATCCTATGTTTTGCAAATCCGCCCTGATTTCGCCCATGATGGCTGCAGCGTTAGCCACCAGACCCCTATCTAGGAGTGTTGAGAACTTGAGGAATAGTTCTTCCATGGATGACTGAGTCATATGTGTAACTGGGCCCTGAGGGCCGGGGGTGGGTGAAGCAGGGGGGGCTGCCGGGGAGAGGGCCTGGTCACCAAAAGCTTGATTGAGTAGCGATTCTGTAGAGGTGGGTGAGGGGGTCCCCATGCTGTGAGGTCCTGCTGTGAAGTGAAGGATAGCCGGAGCTAAGACTGATCTGTGGTCTGGAGTCAGCTCTAGGTGTTGAGGTGGGGGCTGAGTGGCGGTGGTCACCTTGGAGGCCATCTTGTGACTCCCTGACGGTGTGGTGGAGTTAAACTCCCCGTGTAAGTTCCTCCTGGCCCTCGTTTTAAGCATACAAGGTATGGTGGAAGGGATTGAGGATTACCTTCGGATGCAGTTTCTGAGCTCTTTGGTGCGGGGAGAACTTCACAGCACGAGCGCTTACAGTCCGGCGGCCATCTTGGTACACCCCGCGGAAACGGGATTCGGCCTCCACACAGCTTACACTCGTTCCGGATCGACGATTCGGTCTCCGGGTGATCCCCAAGTTATGTAGGGTCCGATGCACAGCGCGTGGATACGGTAGTTTGGCTGGGTGGCCTGCTAGCAGTGCTGGAGAGACGGCGTGGCGCGGAGCTCCCGGCTTACGCGGCCATCTTGGAACTCTCGCGCATGCGCACTCCCCTCGTTCCCATTTCAAACAATTGGGAGGTATGCGTTAAGAGGTAGAAGCAATCAACACAATGAGATTAGGCGAATTAGCAGAAATTAGAAAATAGGACAGGGTGTTTACAGCCTAGCTGTATAACTGTAGATTGTCAATCAGCACCTGGCCACACCCAGTCCTGCCTACTGATTCCTGGGTTGACAGTACTGCCTCTATTTCTGAAACCCTCCTACAGTTATTTGCAGTCTCTAAAAGGGGTAATTTAAGCGATAATCCAGATACAGTTTGTAAGGGCGCTCTGAACTTCAGGACCAAGCAAAAACAGATGTCTTTATGAACCAGAAAGTGTATAATAGGGTATCTTCCACACTTAGGGCTGCACTTATGGAGAGAAGCAATCTCTGAATAGGAAACAGAAAAACAAAGAAAAGGCGCCTCTAAGTGTAGAATTAAAAGCTGTTTAATTTCCCCAAAAAGGGTTAAAAACACTTACAAGATAAGTAGACTGGCAGAGCATATCATTAATATCCATGTAGGTGGTCCGGCATGAATGCAGTGGTCACTGGCATATACCAGTTCTTTAGGCTGTGTGTGTCCAGTAGCAGGGAGGTCCAGGGGATGCCAACAGGAAAAACAGCAGGGAGCTCCAAGAGAACTGACAGGCCAGCCCGCAATCACAGTCTCAAAACACGAGGATCCTGGAAGTGACGTCAGCAGCAGGAGACAATAACCAGCAACCAGCGTAGACCACAAACAGGAAGCAAAACAGGAAGCAGTCATCAAAGAGGAACGCGTTTCGGAACATCTCATTGGTTCCTTTATCAACCTCGAGGTCTCCTGCCACTGACGTCACTTCCAGGATCCTCATGTTTTGAGACTGTGATTCCGGGCTGGCCTGTCAGTTCTCTTGGAGCTCCCTGCTCCTCCAACCACAGCAGGGGCCAATCAGAAATCCCTCACACCTGTTGCTAGGTTGGGCTGAATTTCCACCTGCACTTGTGGTAAATCAGAGTCTTACCCCCAGCTAGACTGGCTACACTTACACACAACACCACCCAGTGGCGTAACTAGAACCTTCAGGGCCCCGATGCAAGAAACCATGAAGGGCCGCCCTGAACCCCAGCCAGGGCCCTTCTCTCCGAGTCCGGCGGTGGAACTCTAGGGCGTGGTCACAGGTATGGCCTTTGTGAGCCCTGTAGTTCCACCACTGGTATCAGTATTTTTTGGCTGGCTGAGGAGCCGGCCGAGGACACAGGTCATTCGGGGAATGCACAACTAAAGAGCAGACAGTGCGATAGTCGAGCATGGAGCTCTGCTAGTCACCCTCCACTTCCAGCCACCCGTGTGCATGGTGTCCTGGTACCCCTAGCTGCCTATGCTGCTGCCAGCCATATGTAGAGGGGGCTGCATGGGCCCCCTGCATCACAGGGCCCGGTTGCGGTCGCAACTGCTGCACCCCCTATAGTTACGCCCCTGACACCACCCCAATCTGATTCATTCCAGTTAACAAAAAAAATCCAGTTTTATCACCATCACGTATATCACTGAGGACAATGCTGTCCTCCAGGTGCTCATCCCACCCATGTATAATGCCCAGGTTTTGGAAATGTACAAAAGCCCCTTTACTTCTCCCCTCTAGCCCCTAAACCCTCTTCTTCCTCAAGCTAATAATGATAATAATGACAGCATTTGGCAGCACTAAAACACATGCAGAAGCCAATGCTATCCCCAAACCGGATCCACACAGCTCAGCAGGGTGGGTCTTTTTCAATATTTCTGCTGCCGACTGTAACCTTGTGATTGGCAGCATCTGTCTGCAAGTGCATAAGCAGATGTTTTGCTTAGCGGTCTGTTTTTTTCCAAGGATGGATTCTTAACAGTATAATATTTTTTACTTTTCAAATGGTTCAGGAACATTATCAGTTTATAGTCATCTAAGAAAATCTTTATATATGTGTTAATGTTTGCGGTGGTAAAAAAAATGCTTTACTGTAACTGCTGGTATTGGTAACATGCTTTCATTTTTTTTTTTTTTTTTTTTATTAATTTAAAGAATTAAACCATAGTTTAAAAAGGCCTTACAAATAAAAGGGGCAGGATAAAATGTATTTTTCTTGATAGCTTTGCAGCTGAGACAGCCACTAAAAATATGTTTGTGGACAAAATGCTTTTAGAGTGAATAGACCTCAAATTCAGACACACGGCAGGAGTTTTCCTGCAAATGAAAAGAGTAAAAAGAGTGCAGCAACTGAACTGAAATTTAAGCAGCATTACTGTTAAAAAATAGTTTGCAGCATCTGCAGCAAGTGTTTTGAAGTCTTTTGTAATTCAAACCTGAGTTATTTTATAAAAGTCAGATGTTGCAGGTCTGGGCACAAATCTTTCTTTGTGACAAATCCTTTTGTTGTCCTGAATGCCCTCCTGGATCTTACACCTGCAGCATAGCAGGCCAATTGCCCCAGTGACTACGTCTCTTACGGCAAAACGTACGTCGGGCGGAGGAAGTAGCAGTGACGTTACTATGCCCGCCGGGGTGTCGGGTGATTTGTACATGAATGACTGTTATCTTTTCAGCTCTTGTAAGTAGATGTCTTTAAGCTAATAAATGTTTTTTTATCGGACACTGCTTTTTCCATCTGCCATGCCCCATGTGAATGGTCGTGAGTACTTTCTGGTAAAGTGCAATTTGCTGAGGGAGACTCCAGAGTGTGTCCGGAGCAAGTGATTATCTATATAGGCTTTTCTGCTGTGATATATTTCATACACCCATAGTGAGAGGTACTCACTAAAAGCTAGGTCAGACCCATTTAGTGTCTCATCTTCTGGTCAGAGGCTAATTTTATCTGTCTTGGAGTGCTTAGATGTGCACGATTTAATCACCATATTCTAATTCTATTTTGGGGACTTTATACTCCTTTGGACATTATTATCTTTGCATGATTGCACAAAACTTTTTATAAATTTTGTATGAATTTTATATATTTACTTTCTTAGCACGTCACATATTGGTGTAAGACACATAATGTTCATGCTATATTTCTTTATGGCAATTTTCATTTATTTGATGACAGCGCAACAAAATGTTTTTCTTTTCTGTTTTTTTATATTGGTATGTGCAATATATTTTAGTGCGGCTGCCAACTATTATAATCATAACTATACTGTTTATATTACATGGAGTGCAGATATTATACACTAGATAGCATGGCCAATACTTTTAAACACACATTTTTTTCTGCTGGAACAGAATTTTTTTTTTTTTTTACAGTTGGTTTATGCTGCAACAAGCCCATGGAGTGAGCTGGAAGATGCATAAGCCGACATAATTCCTATAGTGCTGGCTGCAGCTTTAAAAGGGTTGTAAAGCTTCGTGTTTTTTCACCTTAATGCATCCTATGCGTTAAGGTGAAAAAACACCTTGCACTCTTCGGCCCCCCCAAGCCCCCGTTTTACTTACCTGAGCCCCGAATCTCCATGGGCACGATCCCACGTTGCTTTCCCCCAGCTCTTGTGGGCTCTTCATTGGATGATTGATAGCAGCACAGCCATTGGCTCCCGCTGCAGTTAATCAAATCAATGACATGGCATGCCGGGGGCAGGGCCGAGTGATACACCTCAGCTGCTATGGCCACTAATCACATGGGAGCACGTCTGCAAGCTAACCCATTGCTTCTTGTAATTGTTTAATTGCCCGTGTTGGTGCTGGATGGATATAGGGGTTGTCTATTTCTGCTGCCAGGATATGTCTCTTGCTGGATATGAGGCTGTCTCTTGCTGGATATTGGGACTGTCTCCTGCTGGGTATTGGGGCTGTCTCTTGCTGGAAATGAGGCTGTCTCTTGCTGGATATTGGGATTGTCTCCTGTTGGATATTGAGGTTTTCTCTTGTTGGATATTGGGACTGTCTCTTGCTGGATATTGGGGCTGTCTTTTGTTGGAAATGAGGCTGTCTCTTGCTGGATATTGAGGCTGTCACTTGCAGGATATTGGGGATGTCTCTTGCTGGATATTGGGGATGTCTCCCACTGGATATTGTGGCTGTGTCTTGCTGGATATTGGGGCTGTCTCATGCTGGATAATGGGACAGTCTCTTGCTGGATATTGGGGCTGTCTGTTGCTGGTAATGAGGTTGTCTCCTGCTGGATATTGGGGTTGACTCTTGCTGGATATTGGGGCTGTCTCTTGTTGGATATTGGGGCAATCTCTTGATGAATATTGGGACTGTCTGTTGCTGGATATTGGGGCTGTCTCTTGCTGGGTATAGGGCTGCCTGTTGCTGGATATTGGGGCTGTCTGTTGCTTGATATTGGGGAGGTCTCTTGCGGGATATTAGGGATGTCTCTTGATGGATATTGTGGCTGTATCTTGCTGGATATTGGGGTTGTCTCTTGCTGAATATTAGGGCTGTCTTTTGCTGGATATTGGGGTTGTCTGTTGCTGCATACTGGGGCAGTCTCTTGCTGGATATTGGGGCAGTCTCTTGCTGGATATTGGGGCAGTCTCTTGCTGGATATTGGGGCAGTCTCTTGCTGGATATTGGGATGTCTCTTGCTGGATATTGGGGCTGTCACTTGCTGGAGTTGAGACTACCGCCGCTCCAAACATGGAAGAACTAGTGGCGACCACATCCAGTCTGTAGTAGCAAAAGTCTCACAGGAAATTCAGCTAGCAGTCCTTCATATGTCTTCCACCGGGAAACTTTGCCACGGATGCCCACAAAGCTGCCATCCCTCTTGTAGAATGAGCCTGTATAGTCTGTAGGGAAGCAAGGTGTTGCTTTATATGCCAAGGAGATAGATCTTGTGAACCAGGTGGACAAAACCCTTGATGGTGCTGCCTCAACTTTCTTGGGTCCCGAAGGGAAGATGAACAGATCATTTTATTTGCGTATCTGTTGTGCCCTTTGAATATATGTTGATATTAAGCTGACCATATCCAAATGTCTCAAATCCAACCGCTTCACCTGAAGCAAGGTAATACTGCCTCCCAGTTTACATGAAACCTTGAGACCACCTTAGAGGCCAAGGCTGAAGTGGATCCCAGGATCACTCTGTCTGGATAAATAATGCAGAATGATTCTTCACAGGATAGGGCTGCTAACTCCGACACTCTCCTTGTCATCTTAATAGCTGTCAAGAAGACCAGATTTTTAAAAAATCCAAGTGTACATGATTCAGCCGGACTGAATGGGGGCTGCAACAGTGCCTTTTGGACCGTGCCCAAGTCCCAAGTTGGGAAGAGGTTCCTCCTTGGTGGCCGCACTCTTATTTCGGCACTGAGGAATTACTTTATCAAAGGCTCATTAACCCATCTATGTCCAGGGAAGCAGGACAGGGCTGACACTTGAATTTTAATTGAGTTGTATGCCAAGCCTATAGTTAGTGCTGTTTGTAGAAATTCCAAAATATTTGCGATACCTGGAGTTAACGGGAGAAACTATGCTGTGATGCAAAGTCCACAAATTTTCTCAAAATCCTGGAGTATGTAGCATTTGTTGTAGTCTTCCTCATCCCCCCAGTAATGTAGCGATTATCCCCTTTGAGGGTCATTGCAGTCTCCCTGGGTTGGGGTGCATCCACTGTTACTGCTGTAATAGGTCCCTCCTGAGAGGTAGGTGTACTGGTGGGTCTGACGCCATCTGCAGGAGCAGAGGAAACCATGGCCTCCTGGGCCAGAAGGGTACAATTAGGATGTCATGCACCTTCTCCTTTGCGATCTTCAGCAGGGTCCTCATGATTAAAGGGACCTTCTCCTTCTCCTGCACCTTCTCCTTTGCGATCTTCAGCAGGGTCCTCATGATTAAAGGGACCTTCTCCTTTTCCTGCACCTTCTCCTTTGCGATCTTCAGCAGGGTCTTCATGATTAAAGGGATTGGAGGAAACAGGTACACAAGGGGGAACCGCCATAAGACTGAGAAGGCACCTCATTGTACCTGAACCTTGCGGTGACCTCTGGCACCTGTACATTCCCTGGTGTGGCCATCTTATCTACATTGGGTGTCCCCTATCTGGAAAAAATTTGTTGAATATAGTGACTTCTGACTGCCCATTCTCCACAGCTGGGAAACCTCTGGCTCAGTCAGTCTGTTATCTGTTTTTTCCTTCCTGGAATATACACCGCTGTTAAATATTCCACATGAGTCTCGGCCCAGTGGAGAATCTTGGTTGCTTATTGGTGTAATGCCAGAATCTTGTTTCCTCCCTGTCGGATGATATATGATACCGCTGTCTTGTTGTCCAATCAGAGTTGGACGAGAGCTCCCTGGATCATCCCCTTGAATGCCATCAGGGCCATGTATGCTGCCTGTAGCTCCAGTAGAGGTGTTGGTGGTAAAGCACCACTATTTTTAGTGGTGCTTTACCAGCCTTTTAGCAGCGCTATTCGGCCACTAGCAGGGAGCTTTTAACCCCCACTAGGGGCCAAAAAGGTTTAAAACCTTTCAATGGGCAGGAGTGCTTTAGGAGCGATGTATGCACTGCTCCTACAGTGCTGCAAAGATGCTACTTGCAGGACTTTTTTTACTGTCCTGCAAGTGCACCGCTCCAGTATGAAAGCTCTCGGGCTTACATACTGGAGTGAGAGGAGAGGCTCTTTACATGCGCTATTTTTAGCGCTATAACACCTGTAAAGCGTCCCAGTGTGAAAGCAGCCTTAGGGACCTCAGGTCCAATATCAGTCTGAGCTCATGCTTTGGGTACTAGGAAAATCAGAGACTATACCCCCTTCCCCTGATGCTCCTGTGGCACTGATGTAATTGCTTGTTTCTGAGATAATTCGGCAACGTATTCCTGCAAGCACTTGCGTTTCTTCTGATCCTGTGGGTAATGTGTTCGGACAAAAATATTCAGAGGTTTCTTTTGAAATCTTATCTTGCATCGATGCTTTACGGTCTGTCAGATCCAGCAGTCCTTTACATTCATTGTCCTTCAGTATCTTACCAACCTGGCTCCAACTTGGAGGGTTTGGACGGACTGACCATCAAAAAGATTTCTCAGTCTTTTTTGCCGCCTGCCCTGTGGTCGACTTCACCTTGCACAGGAAAGAGCTCTGTGTCGCCCTCCATTGAGATCTGGTGTATTCCTGACCTGCCATATATGATCTGGCCTTGCAGTCCCTTCTGGAATTGAACTGGCCTGACCGGAAGGGTTGCTGTCTCTTTCTGTCTCCTCCCAATGTTGAGGGCATGTGGCCTGGTAGGGTTCAGGAGGGGGGGGGGCGCTCTCTCGTCCTCCCCTCTTTTCCTGTGGCCTGCCAGGTTGCGTGCTCGGATAAAGGGTCTGGTATGGATTTTTAGGGTGCCTGGTAATTGAATTTAGGGGACCCCCACCTTTTTTTATTTTTTTTTTATTTTTTTTATCAATGAATGAATTGTCGGCTAATACAGAGAACACTCATTGAGTGTTCTCTGTATTACGGGAGCCGACAATGGAAAGTGATTTTAAAATACTTTTTTTCCTTGCGAAATGACACTTTGTGCAGGGACAGTTCTAAGCACGGGAAACATGCGCCCCTTCACAGGCATACTATAGACACCCCCCAGGTACGAAATTTAAAGGAATATTACACTTTTATTGTTTCACTTTAATCATTATTAAAATCACTGCTTCTGAAAAAAGGTCCATTTTTAAAACTTTTTTTTGCATTGATCCATGTCCCCTGGGGCAGGACCCGGGTCCCCAAACACTTTTTAGGACAGTAACTTGCATATTAGCCTTTAATATTAGCACTTTAGATTGTGAACGTTCGAGTCCTATAGACTTTAATAGGATTCTAAAGTTCACACGAAGTTTAGGTCTGTTCGCAGCTTCTGGTGCGAACCGAACGGGGGGGGTATTCGGCTCATCCTTAGTCGGAGCCATAGCGCCCTTTTTTGTGGTCACTGTATCTGCCATTATCCTAGCCAGTAATTTTACTAGATCTATTGAAGACTCGGCCAGAAAAGCTGCTGTCAGGTTGAGTTCTTCCAGAGCCTCGATGACTTTAGCTGTCTCCACTCCAGCCCGCAGTGCCGTATCCACATTCGTAACCCAGACTTTTACGGCCCTCAAGATTGATGTTAGGGCTATGGATGTCCTCTGCCTCTGACAAAGAGCCTGATAAGATCTCACAGATCCTTGGCGATTGTCCTGATAGCCCTGATCTGTAGAGGTGAGTGGTTTAGGTTCGTCTCTAGAGGCTAGCTGTATGCTTTCGGCCACTACCGCATGGATATAGTCCTTAGCCTTCCGTGCTTCTGCTTCCTTATCCGTGGCCACATCCCTCATGCATTGGGCACATAGAAGCTTCCCAACAGCAGCCAGTGCTGTGCCAGCCCAGCATAGGCCATCTGTCAGTCTCCCGGACTGTCTTGGTTCTACTGCTGAAAATTTACTGCAGATTTGACCACTGGGAGATCCATCCATTTGGAATGGGACCCTGGTTGCAGCGACTTAGAGCGATGGTGGGACTTTATGTTCCGGGGATGTCTTTTTTTAGGGCTTCTGCTTCTAAAAAAGATTAAGCAACACATTACTTACGTGCGTGGCACTCTTTTACAGTTCTAGTTCCCCGTACACCCCTCCTACCTTTCCGCAGATCTTCGTGCCTGCTGTGGCGAGCTCAATGAGAAAAAATACTTTCAGTAATAGACACATCTGGTAATTGTCCTCTTCCACTCCCTCCCAGTCCCCTTATCTTATACTTTTCTTTTTTTGTGTGCTGTCCCTTTAAATCATCGGCCATCTTACCTGAACCAAACAAGCTGAGAAGTGCTGGATGATAGAGAGGGCTGGGCGTAGCAGCACTGAGCAATTCAGCCAAACCTGGTTGGGAGGGAAGAGCAGAGAGAGTGCGAACAATATAAAAACCGATCAAGGGAGTTTGGGGAGGAGGATCGTGATACCACCTACCGGATTTACTGCCTATGAAGTCTGCCACCACCATGCTGTTCAGTTTTATGGTGTGCTCGTTAGCCCAGCAACGCGCGGCCGCTCCCACTAAGCCCTGCGCCCCGTGATATCATTCGGCGGCAACCTCGGCTCCAGAGAGAGAAGAGATGGTGCAGTCCTAGAGCCTGAGAGCCTTTTGCAGGTAACTTTTAAATTCCTCTTCAGCTCCCCACAGCCTGTGCGTATCCTTTAGACAACAGATGCCTGCAGGCCCGGTACTTAAGGGCACCCAATGTCATAAGAGGATTTACCTTTATCCTTTCTGGACCTTCCAACCCCAGGAGAGGCTCAACCTGGGGGAGGAAAAGGTTCGGTAGGGGGGTGTAGCTGGAATTCAGTCTTATGGCCTGGCGACCAATGAAAAAAGAACACGAGGGTGAGGGGAGAACAGGAATTTGTGATGCTGGAAGAAGGTGGTCCTGAGGGTTAATGAGGAACAGTTAACCCATAGTGAGCTGACGTGGGGACGACTGTGAAAAATTGCTAATGTGGAGGAGAGAGTAGAGTAAAGTTGCTACCAGCTCTCCTCAAATGACAAGGCAGTGCCACAAAGTCGAGTGCTTTTAAGATCCCTTCTCGACCTTTTGGTTAATCAAGTGCAGTATTTGTTCTTATCAGTGTCCAGTAATGGTGCTCCACCATCTATCTGGTATTCTGGCTGGGATGACTGGCTGTATAGTATATCTGGTAATATTGGTTTTCTAAGGGATCTTCCTTGTGGGAAAGAAACTGAATTGAGGTGTGGGTAGGGACTATTTCACTGGTGTGGAGGGCTCCGAGGGGCTCAGTGCCTCCTGATTAAAGTGTGCTACCTTGTCTGGCCAGGGGCTGTGAAGGCAGAGTGTCAAGCAGAGTGTCATGGTTGTTTTTTGCTGGGGTAGCACTACAGGTTTGGGACCCCACTATGTGAAACTGCCATAGGCCATTACACTTATGCTTTTTCTGACCTATGTCTCATGAGCTGAGACTTTTGGCTAAGACTGGGGCTTTTGGCTAAGACTTTGTTGTTATGCCGTAAGGTCTATCCATTGCCCTTGTCTTGCACATTGGCACTTTTTATTTTTTCTCAAAGTGTCTGTCACTTTTAATTTTTTGTGTGTCACCTTTCACTTAGGATTGTAGGATGTGGGTCTTCAGGCCTTCCCTGAAGTCTAGGGGGAGAATGTGTGGCTATTAGGTTCCTTCCTCCCCTGCCTTGGGGGGGGGGGTCTGTCTTCAGCACAGCCTCCCACCCAGTACTCCTTGGTTGGCTTCAACTGATCATGAGGAGCGGGGTCCACCAGGCCTTTTGGCTAGATAGACCTAAGACCTAGATAGACCTAAGTTCACCTTGTTCCCCACCCCCGCCAAAAGTCTTGTGCCCCGGGGAGACAGAAACGGGGGTTCTTCCTTGAGAGTGGACCATTTTACACACCCTTGTACAATTTTGTTGTGTGTGTGTGCTCAGATGCACTTTTATGTTCCCTTTGGTGTCTTGTTTTTGCGCTTTGCGGGCTCAAAAAAGAGGCCAGCGGGTCAGCAGATCTAAATGGGGATCCTTCTGATCTAAAGACATACTCTGATGTAAGGGAGATTCTAATGTAAGGAGGATCTTGATAAAGGGGGGGCTCTGATGGGGACCCTGATGTAAGGGGTTAGTCTAATGTAAACTGGACTCTGATGGGGAGTTGATAAAAGAGGGTGATTCTAAATCTGATAGAAAACCCTGATGTAAGGGGGACTTTGACGGTGACCCTGATTTAAGTAGATAACTGTGATGCAAGGGAGACTCTGATACAGACCCTAATGTAAGGGTGACTCTGATAGAGACCCTGAGGTAAGGGGGTACTCTGATGTAAGGGAGAATCTGATAGGGATTTTTGTAAAATATTTGTAAAATATATGATGTGGCTCTTTGGAGACCCCTGAGCTAAAACAATAAAAAAAAGTTGTAAAGGCTGTCCATTTTACAAAGAGCATGTTCAAATAGCTTAGTAAATAAGGCAAAGCTGTGTTCTCTTCAAATATCCAATGATGTTCAAAGAAAAAAACAAAAACAAAACAGGATTTTTGCTTGCATATGTTTGGATAATTGAAGTATGCACAGCTTTACCTCATTCACTAAGCAAAGTGATCATACACTTTACAAAATAAACATGCTCTGTTCCTTTAGTAAATCAACCTTGCTGTCTGATGTACCGGTATATGGGTGGCCTTAGAAGATTCTCAGACATCTATAGATACTTCACTGTGACATAAAGGGCAGGCAGCTGAATGCAGGACAAGGATGTGTGTGTGTCTTTTAATTATATTAAGTTTTGAGAAGCTCATTAAACTTTAGTGGAAAACTGTTTCAACTGTTTACCAGGTCTCCGGATAGATTTAAAAAACTTCAAAAGGGTTTTCCACTTTAACAATAAAATGAAAAAAAAAAAAATCCTTTCATTAGGAAGGAAAGAATAAGATTAGAAATTCCCTAACCTTCAATCAATCCACCCATCACTCAGTTGTTTCCGAGCTTAGCAGTGACAGGTGCACTTAGCTCTCCTCTGACACACCTCTATGCTCAGAAATTTTTATGTTTAACCACTTGCCCTTTGGAAGATTTACCCCCTTCATGACAGGGACAATTTTTTGTTTTTTTGCACTACATTACTTTAACTGACAATAGCGTGTTTATGCAGCACTGTAGACAATTTAAATGTATATAATGTTTTCTTTCTTTTGGTGTTACTTAATCACCACTGAGTTTTTTTTAAATTTTCGTGCTATAAACAAAAAAAGCTAAAATTTAAAAACAAAAAAAACAAAAAACGATATTTTATACTATATGCTATAAAACATATCCCATAATAAATTTAAAAAAAATTGAATTTCTTCATAAATTTAGGTCAATATGTATTCTGCTACATGTTTTTGGTAAAAAAAAATTCCCAGTAAAGCCCCATACATACCATCAGTTTTTCTGCTGAATTTTTCCTTCAGAAAACCATGTAGTAGAAGGGCCTTCCTGATTGCATACAAATTGAAACTCCTAAGGTTTGACCTCATATTGTATGGTTTTGGTAAACCTGAAGGAAAATAGTGTGCATGGGGCTTAAGTATATATTGATTGGTTTGTAAGAAGCCTATAGCTTCTACAAACTAGGGTATATATATTGTAATTTACTTTTATTTTTTTATTTTTTTTATACTAGTAATGTTGGTGATCAACGACTTATAGCGGGTCTGTGATAGTATGACAGGCAATCTGATGCTAACTAACCCTTTTGACAAATGGTGTGAATCAGTAACACTAATACAGTGATCAGTGCTAAAAATATACACTAATGTATACCAGAGCCAGCTGAGACTATCGCGTCCTCTTCCCTGACAGAATACAAAAACAAAATACAAAATACAAAAACTCCCCTGACAAGGCTGGAGCCGAGTGAGGGAAAGATGTCCCTCACTTGGCTCCATGACATTTAATGGTGGAAGCGACATCAAATATTCTTGACGTCATTCTCTAGGGTGTCTGTTTGGGGGTTCAAAGTAATTTGTAATATATATGTACTAATGACACTGACTGGGAAGGGGTTAACATCTAGGGCAATCAAATAGTTAAATGTGTTCCTAACAGTGTTTGGTGCATTCACTGTGTGCTGTTTCTAATAAGGTATGTGATGTTTTTTTTTCCTGTCTTGTCTGCGGCACATACCCACTGAGATGACAGAGCTCTGTATTGTTTACATTCACAGAGCTCTGGCCTGTCACCCTGTTCGCCGATCAGCAGGTGCCAGCGGTCAATCATTGGCCAGGTCCTCCAAATCAGCTTATGCTGTGACTAATCACAACACAGCCAGAGTGGTGGATTGAGCACTTGCTCGCCCCCTACTCGGAAGTGCTGGATCAGGTACTAGATATAGGTGATCCAGTGCAGGAGAGCTGCTCTGCCACCGTACACCTACATGAGGTGGTCCCAATGCAGTTAACTCTATTACAGATGAACGCTGAAAAAAAAAAAAAATGACCTCTGTTGGTGCCTGCCCAATGTGTTTTTTCCATGACGGTGGAGTAATTATTTAACAGCACATCACTGGAAACACTTGAACTAACTAAATTTGAAGAGCATGCAAATAATTTTGGCCATATGGTTGGGTATAATAGCCAGGTGCCGACAAATTTTTGGTCACATGGTGTAGCTGCGTAAGTTAGGGACACTCGAGTCCATTGATAAAACAAACTCTATCAGAAAGTATCCAAAACATTCATCCTGTAAAAGTCACCATATTTAGACCACTAAGGTGCAGGGTTTATACAAGGGTCCCTATCCAGCTCTACATCTACATCACTAGTCAAGGTTAGCAGTGTGCATAGATTAGCAATAGAACATTTCAGCACTGGTACTTAGTGATTGGCTGTTCAAGCACCCAGCGCTGTTACATAAGGGGCATAGGGGGACAAATGACCAGGGGTGCTTATAATGGCTGTAACTGCTAAAGCACCCCCATTGTGTTAAGCCTTTGTCTCCTTTCCTAACCAGCCTCTTCCTCAGTCTCTGATGTATACAGTGACACTTGACTCACAAGATGGGCAATGGTGTCTTTGACGTGTGATTGACAGACTTGTGTCACCTCCTATATTCTGTGTCTTGGAGGACAGACTTCAAAAGACTTTACTGAATATACAATGGTGAGCTGTTTAGAAGCTGAATAAATCTTCTTCGACATCATTTTCTATAAACATTTTCAAAGGAAAGGGTTGCATTAAGCATATGTTTGTCACATGTTTTCTACACTGCTGTTTGTGGAGTATTCCTAAATCCACGTGTTATTTTATCTCATGATTTCTCAAAAATGCCCAATGCACAAACATAAATATCACTTAGGTGTGGAATTGGTATTTTTCTGAAGCTAATAACTGTTGAAAGACTAGTTTTCACACGAGTCATTATTTTATCACCACTATGTCCAAAGTCACACTCATTAAATTTCATTTAAGTTTTGATGTGATTTCAAAAGTAATTTTCAATCAGTTTACAACACCAGATTTCATGACCAATAGGGCAATGCATGGTCCAAGCTGAACTACATTATCTTATAGGGTGACAATGCTCTGATCCTGTATGCTGGGCCCAAAACGTGACCGAGTCACCCACATGTCCTCCACCAGAGCCCACATAAAACAGGGCAGATTATGGCCTATCTTAGGCCACACCCAGTCTGCAGCCCTCTAGTATTCCATTTCTCTTACACACCTTAAAGTAGAATGTGTCAAAGACAAGGTGCACCCATTGTACCCACTCTCCATACTCCTGGTTTCTCTTGTCAGCACTGCTCCTGTGGTTGAGGACACTACTTGCACCAGGCCCAATGTCTTGCACATGGTTCAAGGATAGAGCTTCTTCTCCATTTTCTACCATCATCCCCAAACCAGGTTTGCCCACATTTGGTTTCACCGGGATCCTGCTTCTTCAAGTGCGTACCTTATGAAATGCACTGTCTAGGATGGGATAAACAAAGCACTATCTTACTTCACAACAACAAGGGTACTAAGGATACACTTCAGACATTGGAAGCAGCCACAGGCTCAGGCCAACTCAATTTTGCAACAGTTCTCAGCACAAGTCCATAAAATGAATAACTCTTCTGTTTGTCAATCATCAATTCCATGTTGGGTTGTAGTGTAGCTTTGTGTGCCCAATAGCAAGGGTGCCCGTGCCAGTGGTTTTAAGAATAAAAGTGCTGTTCTCTATGTCATCTGTCTTTCCGGCTCCTCTCTTCCCATCAGCCAGCCTTGATTCCTTGTGCTAGTCTCCACCCAAAGCTTACAGTATATAGTATCAGGCCAAGGAGGAAATTAACTTATTCTCCTTCCAGGAAGGATTTTAAAGATAAGAATAAGTGAATGCCAATGGTAATTGAGCAGGCATGTCCCACCGTTGTCTCAATCAGGAACCACACACTGAGTAAGAGGCAGCTGCCGTGTAGCATGATGGGGCTGCTATAGGACTGTGGGAGGTTGAAAGATACAAAATAGAATACAATTTTAAAGAATCATCAAAACATGGCAATTATTTAAAAAGCATAGTGCTTTGGCAAAGTAAATACATTTAGGCTAGGATCACACAAACCCAGGATCTGAAAAGCGATCTACGGTGGCTAAGCAGCCACTGTCACACATTCAGGAGGCGATCCTGAATGTTTATTTTTTTATTATTCTTTGGTGAATGGCAATTTACAATGGGACTAATGCACTTCAACGGCAAGTGAAGCATTTGGCTTCTGGTTTTGGCAAAGCCCCATTGACTTGGATGGCTGAGTTTGACACGTGGTGCCACCTGTGACACCAGCTGTTTTGTAAGCTTTAGGTGGGTGCTCAGGGGGTCATAAAATCAGTGCTAAACTGACTGTTTTTACTGCCCCAAAACACATAACTTTAGTTCTGCATTGTGTAGTGTTAACAGAAATGCCTTATTTCTGTTAATGCTCATTAGGTAAGGGGCAACACATTCATTTTGAGTAGGCAACCAACACACCACAATGCAGGTAAAATCTGCTTGATCCATTTTTTTCTTCTAAAGCGCCATACACACTATCAGTTTTTCTGCTGAGTTTTTCCATCAGGTTTACCAAAACCATGTAGTGCAAGGACCTGCCTGATTGCATACACATTGAAACTCCTAAGGTTTGACCTCATATTATATGGTTTTGGTAAGTCTGAAGGAAAAACTCAGCAGAAAAACTGATAGTGTGTATGGGGCTTAAAGCAGTGTGTTACAAAACTTATGTGAAGTGTGAGCTGCAATATGGATGAGTTGCTTGCTGCTGGGACAATGTGCATTACTGCAGTGCAGTGCGATTGGGCCCTTAGTATTTAGATTAACACCTTAAAGTGTAAACCCTAGATTAAGGCTTACCCGTAGGTGCTCGAAATATCTCCCAAACCTCCACGGTTTAGGAAATATTTAGAAATGAGACGAGCGCCGATGTCTATGTGCCATGACTGGCGCCTTCCAAGTGCATGCGCAGGAATGACTGTGATACTCGGAAGTAAGATGGACGCTTCGTGAAAGAGGGGACAATGGTGACATCGCAGGCTTCGGTTTCAGGTAAGTGACACATAATGGGCTACTATGCATTATGCTTTACCTTTGCAGGGAAACAAAGAGGAAGTAAAACACATCAGTGTTTACTTCCTCTTTAACGACCAGCTCCTGGACATATATACAGTGGCAGGTTAACTCTCCTGCGCAAATCGCTCCTTTAAGAGCCATAGCAGGCGCGCACGTGGCAGGTGGGCGCAAATCGCGTGCATGAGAGCCAGAACAGGGATTTGTGTATGTAAACACACAAATCTTCATTCTGACAGGAGTGTAGAGACAGATCTGTTGTTTGCAGTAATTGTGAACAGCGATATGCCCAGTCAGTCTCATTCCCCTGCAGTTATAAACACTAACTAGGGAACACCTTCAACCCCTTGATTGCCCCTGGTGTTAACCCCTTCCCTGTCAGTGACATTTACACAGTAATCAGTGCATTTTTATAGCATGGCCCCAAAAATGTGTCAAAGGTGTCCGATCTGTCTGCCGCAATGTCGCAGTCCAGCTAAAAATCACAGATCACTGCCATTACTAGTAAAAATAATAATAATAAATGCCATAAAAATGCCATAAATCTATCCCCTATTTTGTAGATGGTATAATTTTTGTGCAAACCAATTAATATACCCCTTATTGGGATTTTCTTTACAAAAAATATGTAGAAGAATACATATTGGCCTAAACTGATGAAGTAATCTTTTTTAAAATTTGGATACCGTATATACTCGAGTATAAGCCGAGATTTTCAGCCTCTTTTTTGAGGCTGAAAGTGCCCCCCTCGGCTTATACTCGAGTCATCGCTGTCTGCCCGCTCGATCAGCGTGTCGAGCAGACAGACAGCGGCCATTCTATTCAAAAGCCGCGCCTCCGGCTCCGCCTTCGCCTGTGATAGGCGGAACACTGAATTTCCCAGCAGCCTGTGTTCCGCCTATCACGGACATCGTATCATCCTCGTACTACGGACGAGGATGATACGACGTCTGTGATAGGCGGAACACAGGCTGCTGGGAAATTCAGTGTTCCGCCTATCACAGGCGAAGGCGGCGGCGCAGCTTTTGAACTTTACAATGGCCGCCGACGAAGAGGGCACGGGACGGAGGCAAGGGAAGGCACGGCACGGGACGGGACGGGACGGCGGCGGCAAGGCACGGCACGACACGGGACGGATGCAAGGAGGCAAGTCACGGCACGGGACGGAGGCAAGGAGGCAAGGCACGGGACGGAGGCTCGGGACAAAGGTAGGCTGGACACACACACACACACACACACACACACACACACACACACACACACACACACGGATGGAGACACACACAGGGATGGATGGATGGATGGAGACACACACAGGGATGGATGGATGGATGGATGGAGACACACACACACACATGGATGGACGGACACACAGGGATGGACGGACACACAGGGATGGACGGACACACAGGGATGGACGGACACACAGGGATGGACGGACACACACACAGGGATGGACAGGCATGTCTCACCCTCGGCTTATACACGAGTCAATAAGTTTGCCAGTTTTTTTGGGGGTAAATTGGGGGCCTTGGCTTATATTCGGGTCGGCCTATACTCGAGTATATACGGTATATATTATAGCAAAAATTTTAAAAATTAGTTTTTTTTTAAAAATTGTCGCTCTTTTTTTGTTTATAGCGCAAAAAATAAAAACCGCAGAGATGAGCAAATACCACCAAAAGAAAGCTCTGTTTGTGGGAAAAAAAGGACATCGATTTTTGGATACAACATCGCACGACCAAGCAATTGTCAGTTAAAACAACGCAGTGCCATATCACAAAAAATGGCCTGGTCATTAAGGGGGAAAATCCTTCCAGGGCTGAACATTTGTTGTTTACAAATTAAAATATTTTTTTTTATCTGCTCAAAAATTACTTAGAACCCCCAAACAGACACCCTAGAGAATATGGCGTCGAGAATACTTGACGTCACTTCCACCATTCAATGTTATGGAGCCAAGCGAGGGCCATCTTTCCCTCACTCGGCTCCAGGCTTGTCTGGGGAGTTTTTTATTTTGTATTTTGTTTTTGTATTCTGTCAGGGGAGAAGACGCGATAGTCTCCACAGCTAACGCTGGCTCCGGTAAACGGCAGAGACGACTGGAATGCGGCGGGTGGGGGGGCCTTCTCCCGCCCCCGATAAAGTTATCTTGCGGTGAATCCGCTGCGGAGACCACTTTTACCTCAAAGCACACCACCTGCCTTTTCAGAAAATGCCAGGGTTATGGCAGCTAGCTGCTGCCATAACAACGGTATTTAGCGTCAAAGTACTGGCGTACAATGATGGCGATTTGCGCTAAGTGGTAACTTATTAGTTATGCTTTTGTGAATTGAGCATTTAAATGATTTGTGAAAGATATAATTTTTATAACAAAATGGACGTTATATACACCGATCTTGTTGTTACATGTATGGCCATTGGCCAATAAAAGAATATTTGGCTTAACATGTTTGTTTCTGTTCCGACATCCTGTCGATTTGCTGACTTTATTTCCTCATATTATTTCCATCTAGTTGTGTTTCTATTTATATTTCCAACATTTGCTGTCTCTATCCCTCTGGGATAAGGCAGGAAGCATTGAATACATTTATAAGAGAGCTGCCAGCAGTGTACAAGCCCAGTGCATAATAAATATGGATAAAACTGCCTGGAGCTTCAACAACTTAAAAGAAGATATAATATAGGAGAAGAAATTGCAGGAGAGACAATGTTAAATGACATCCGTGGAATAAGGGGAGGGAAAGTTACATATCGTGTGACTCTTTATTTTTAATTTAATTGAAATAAATGTTTTTTTTCTTTTTTCTAGATATTACATTTTAATGGATGCGGTCAGCAGTTAATACCAACTGCTGATTGATTAAAACATTTACTTAGTGACTATGTTGCTAAAAAAGGCAGCCTTTAAATGAAGAGTAATAATCCTTGGCGGACTACGAACCTCACACGTAGATCTTAGAACATAGGACTTAGATCTCCTGATGTTTCAAATGCCTTCGTCCCTCTCTGCACTGTCAATTTGGATGCAGGCCACAACGACACTACCGTGCTTCTTCAGTTCTTGGTGCAAAATCTGCTAATCTTTGGCCACACGTTTGCTGTCAAAAAATTGTAATATGTAATAGATAAGACGCAATGCAATCTTATCAACCCTCTACCTAGTTCAGTTGGATGTACCATAGTAGAATTTTGGTTGCAAAAATTCATTTTTAAAAAAGTTTGTTCAACTTTCTAATGGCTAGTGGGGTCAAACTGACGGGGTTTTTTTTTATCGCAGTGATGTGCAAATTTGAAGAAGAAAAATGGAAATTCAATAATAAAAGAAAACTTTTTTGAAGTACTTTCGAACGACATTTGTCATGTCATTGAATGTACTGATGAGAATTTCTGTATCAATGTTCATACCAAAGTTTATTAGTGCATGGCTAGCTTTAGGTTCTCATTCACTCACAGGCTTTCATAGGCACTTATGGCTAACAATAACGGGTTACATAATGCAGCAGATGAATGGGCTGTTGCTGAAAAACTGAAACTGTCCAACTCTTGTAGGCAGGTGCAGTGCAGCCTCTCTGCAAGGGTGGCACTATTCAGTGGCTGCCCTGCAGAGGGTGGAGGACAAGGGGGAACCTGGTTCCTCCAAGGCATCCATAGGTTTCTTCAGGGAAGCAGCTATGATTGGACGCTACTGCCCTGGTTGACCTGGCGGTCATATTTAAAGTGGGCACTGTCTGCTTGAGGTTGGAATGCATTCAGCGCAGTGGATAGGTTAGGGACAGATCTACCGCAGGCTAGGGACAGTCAGAGCACCATAGGGTCAGGTTCCTGTGGAGTATGGACAGAGCAGGGATTCGTGTTGTGTGCCATCAGTAGTCTTCCTGTGCCTGATCTGGTTTTCAGTTTGCCTTTCAGCCGCCTCCCTTACTGGATGCTGTCGGTTGTCTTCATTATGCAAAGTAATCTTTGTCTGGCTCATTGTAAGTGTTCTGATCCGGTGTGGCTGTGTGTCGGCAGGACTCGCTGTTCTCTTTCCACATCATTACATTAATATACCTCTCTTCATCAATCAGTTTTTGTGTGAATTTCCTTACCCTGTGGGCAGTGAGTCTGGGCCACAACTACACTCTTTTTAATACAACCTTCTATCTCCAAATGTCAGCTTAATGATTGCATAGGGAGTAATAATGAGATCATTATTGCATTGCACCTAAAGTGGAACTAAACCCTCCTATCCTTTACAGCCAAGGCACCTGTCATCTTAGCCTCTGTTTGAGCTGCAGTTTCCATGGTGCAGCTAATGTAATCAGCTATGATATCAACTAATTGATGGCTTGACAGTTCAGCTGAGATCTAACATAAGTACACTAGTAACTATACGGCTTATTTCATATAGGTGGTTGGGTGGGGGGGTGTTAAAAACAGGCAGTTGGCCTATGGTTTTAAACACCCCCCCCCCCCCCACATCCCCCATCTAAAGTCTACAAAACAGCCACAAATTAAATGACAGACAGCACAACTGTCAAATTCAGATATTCGAGTCAATAGGGGCGTGCAGCAATCACAAACAAAATGCCTGGCTCGTGGTTGCGGCACATTAGTCTTATTGTAAATTTGACGCTTGTCAAAAAAAGACATTCAGGTTTCCTCCTGAACGCCTAACAGCCTGCGCTCTGAAAAGCAATCAACCACGGGTCACTTTTCCGAAAATTGGCAAATGTGAACTTAGCCTAACAGTTTTGGAAAAACTGTTATGAACAGAGGAGGTGGACCTTTCATTACTTCCACCCGTTCTCCATTCATAGAGCACTTTTCATTTATGGAAGCTATAGTACAGCTTCTATGAATGGAGAAGGTGGGTGGGAAAATCTGGCTTAGTCTTGTTGAGTGGCCTATGAAAAGTCCCTCATTTCTAAAGACCCCCGAAGCACAGAGAGATTACGGGAATGGGAGGGGACAGAGAATATCAACTATGATGATCAGCACCAGCAGAAGGGACATTTCAGATTAAATGTAAGGACCTTCCCTTGTGCTGATTTAAGACAAAAATATCTAAACGTAGGTTTTAATTCTTTACGTAGCTAATTCTTATCGATTCCATCTAAACATTTAAGAAATTAAGAAAAATAGATGAACATATTCTGATTCAACTTTTTTTTTTTTAGCAGCAAATGATGCTTCTGTGGGTATTGGAAGACTTCTTTGGAAGAAACTTCTTAGCCCTTGTACACATGGTTGAACATTCTGATGGAAAATGTCCGATCGGACCATGTTGTCGGATAATCCGTCCATGTGTGGGCTCCATCGGACTGTTTCGATCGGAATATCCGACCGACAAAGTTTTAGAGCTGGGCTATAAAATTTTCCGACAACATGATCCGAGCGGACTTTGTCCGATCGTTTGTAGAGAATTCCAATCGGACAAAGTGCCGCGCATGCTCAGATCAAATTCCTAGACCAAAGCTATTGGCTACTAGCGTGAACGTAGTTCCGTCGTAACGAAATAACATCATCACGTTCTGAATGATCGGATTTTCCGACAACTTTGTCTGACCATGTGTTTGCAACACCAGTTTCGGACAAAATCCGTCGGACAAAATCCTATGGATTTTGTTGTCGGAGTGTATGACCGTGTGTACAAGGGCTTACAGGGATTTTATTTTTTATTTTTATTTTAGTAGCATGTTGTTGTGTCCCCAGGCATTTTATAAGAAGATTGTTTATGATGACAATATGAGTACACATCCAGCAAGCGTCTTATGTCTGCAGCCAGCTTCTGTAGTAAGTAAAACACCCTATGTGGAGTTAATGATTCAGATGGCTTTGAGTTGAATAAAGCAAGACAGGAAATAACGGCATCACACAGGGTTAATACAACCCACGTCTTACTAAATACTGTGTTTTACTCTATAATGTAAGTATGTCGCTATTGACAGTGTTTACATTGTGTTTCTTTGTCTTTGTTAAGAAACAACCATTGTTTGTTTCCCATGTCAACAGTAGATTATGCTTTTAATTCCTGTGACATACTAAAGCAGTAATTAAGATGTCTAAAATTACCTCCTCCATGGGAGTGTAGTACTTTAATAATGAATGGACCGGAGAGGGTCTAATAGCCGGGGGGGGGGGGGGGAGAAAGGAAGTTTGTGGATTCCCGATGGCTTCCATCCAGAAAAATCTCTATACTAACAATGCACATAATTAAAAGGTATTTACCAGATCCTGCTTTAGAGGTGTGTTCATCCCACAGGCAATGAGCTGCAATTTGACAGACACAAAAAAATAAATGCATACAGAGTAGACGGAAGCAAAGTATTTGTCGGAAGTAAATATGTAAATTGAAAGACAAAATAGGGAACGTTAAAGGAGTACCGTACTTTTTAGCAGTCACTAGGAAAGATGGAAAGTTGCATAATGGACCATGGGTAAGTGGTGGGAAAAAAAAGGAGGGTGGGGTGGGGCAAAGATTCTCTTTAAAGTGTATCTTCAGCCTTTTTTTTTTTTTTATGAAAAGTCAGCAGCTACAAATACTTTAGCTGTTGACTTTTAATAAACACTTATCAGTCCAGGGATCCAGTGCTGCCATTAACTGCCAGTCTTTGGATCCCCGATGCTTGTGGGAAGCTAACTGTGACTTCCTATTGGCTCACAACCTGCTTTGCTCACCTAGGCAGAAGACTAGGCAAGTACCTACCAGAAATAGGTACAAAAAAAAAAAAAGGTTTTAAAACAGGCAGAGGAAGGGGGTGGAGGAGGATCTGCAGAACTTCCCCTTTCAGATGAAGTTCCACTTTGAAGAAGAATTCTTAGTAAGGATAATTCTTTTTTTTTTTTTTCAACAATAAAAAACTTCCAGGTGGGCGATTTCCTGGGTACCTGGGTTCTGGGAGAGAGGGCATCTCACTACTGTGTCTGCCACTGAAGGTTGCCTGATAAAGCTCCTGTACTACAACTTGCATAGATGGACCGAGCGTACAACTCTTTGTTGTTTTAGGATGTTTTAGTCTTGTTTTTACCGTTTTAGTTCTTGTTCTATTGTGTCTCCGAGCCTGGGTATGCTCAAGAGGCTCTGTTTTGTAATCTACAATTAAAAATTGCAATAAAAATAATTTTCAAAAAAAGAGGAGAAGAATAAGAATAAAGAGAATATGGGGGAGAGGGGGTGTTCAAGAGGTATCTATCAATATGGACTTGATTTTGTCATATTTGGCTAAAAAGCCTCAGCTCATATATGTCAACTGGTATATAGGAAGTGTGGATCTGACACCCAGGCACCAGTCATAGGATGGTGGCATTGAGAGTTTTAGTGTGGTAAGTTGCATTAAAAAGGAGTGATTTAGCATGTTTTTGCATGGGAAGATTATCATAAATACCAAACAATAGTACATGAGGATCTGGCGTAAAGGGTAGAGTGCTTTGAACTGTCTGGTCACAATTTGATTCCGGTAATTAAAAACCTTGGGAGGTGTCAGGTATGAATACTTTTATTGATCCAGGTTGGACCAATATAACTATGTTATATTGCTTGATGTCCCTGAAAGCTAGAAATCACTGAAGTAGACACCGCTATTCTGATCATCTCCACTTGCTTCTGGATCCCACACCGAGTGGCTGCTATATTCTGAACATCTGCTTGGCAGGGGCACCATTCAGAGATCACTTTGCAATTTCTCAATGAAAGCAAAGCATTCTCTGGTTAGATGAGGTAGAGATTGTGACATCACTATCATGCCTTTCCACTTCATTCAATGAATGCATACACTAAGAAAGTGGTACAGGACCCAGAAGCTAGCGGTGATCACCGTAGTTGAGGTGCCTATTGCACTGATTTGTCATCATCCCACCTCTCCACCTCTTTTTATCAGAGGGAGCTTTGTATTCACTGAGTAAGGATGTCTACTGCAGTGATTTCGAGCTTCTAGGGCAGGGATATGCAATTAGTGAACCTCCAGCTGTTGCAAAACTACAAGTTCCATCATGCCTCTGCCTCTGGGTATCATGCTGGTGGCTGTCATGCTATGCCCTATGGGACTTGTAGTCCTGCAACAGCTGGAGGTCCGCTAATTGCATATCCCTGTTCTAGAGGGATCCCACATGTAAGATATATGCATAGTCACATTGGTCCAAGCTGAACTATGCAAACTATCCATACCTGGAATTCTTCTTAATACAGACTATATTCATTAGTGAATCAATACATGTATTTTCTTTTATTTCAATCTTTTTATTAAAGATAAGAATTGTACAAAAATGCAAAGTTCAAGGCAAGGAGAGATACAAAGCTCTCAGGTTATTATACAGGTACAACCTATATTGCATTGACAATGCTTGGAATAAAAATAGCAAATAAACATTATATCACACATACATGGGAACCCGTCCCCCGTCGTTAATTCTGAACATATCACACTATTGAGAAAATTTAGTATTTTACCACTTCAGCCTCGGAGGATTTGGCTGCTTAAATGACCAGGTCATTTTTTGTGATACGGCACTGCATCGCTTTAACTGATGATTGCGCGATCGTACCCAAACAAAATTGACATCCTTTTTTTCTTTTTTTTTTTGGTGGTATTTGATCATCTTGCGGTTTTTATTTTTTGCGCTATAAACAAAAAAATTGCGACAATTTTGAAAAAAAAACAATATTTTGTACTTTTTGCTATGATAAATTTTAATTTTAATTTTTTTCCTCAGTTTAGGCCGATATGTATTCTATATATTTTTGGTAATAAAAATTGCAATAAGCGTCTACAAACTATGGGAAAGATTTATGGCGTTTTTATTATTATTATTTTTTTTTACTAGCAATGGAGGTGATCTGTGATTTTTATTGGGACTGCGACTTTATAGTAGACAGATCGGACAGTTATGGCACATTTTTGGGACCATTGACATTTATACAGTGATCAGTGCTATAAAAATGCCATGATTACTGTGTAAATGTCACTGGCAGGGAAGGGATTAACAGAGGGGGCAATCAAGGTGTTAACTCCATGTGTGTTCTAACTGTAGGGGATGGAACTGACTAGAGGAAATGACAGATCGTTGTTCCTAGCTAGTAGGAGCAGACAATCTATCTCTCCTCTCCTCACAGAACAGGGATTTGTGTCTTTACACACACATCCCTGTTCTGGCTCTCGTGCCTGTGATCGTGCGTGGCCAGCGGTCATCACAACCACCGACCACCTGCATTGGCACCCCCGCATTGCAGCGGGCGGGCGCGCACCTGCTATCCACACATAAAGGGCCGACGTAAAGCTACAACGGCTCTCGGGAACGTGCCGATCTGCCGCAGCATAATGAAGGTGGCTAGTCGGCAAGAGGTTAAAGTGGTTCTAAAGGCTGAAGGTTTTTTTTATCTTCATGTATTCTATGCACAGCAGCTCTTTACCATGTGATCAGCTGTGTCCAATCACAGCTGATCACATGTAAACAGATTTGCTGCTTATCGGCAGTCCTTTCCTCAAGCGCTGTGTCTGTGTGAGGAAAAGACTGCTGAAAACCGACAGTCAGCACACATTTTACACTGATCATCTGTTAATTATCAGTGCCCATCAGTGCTGCCTATCGCTGCCCATCAGTGCTGCCTATGCCCATAGGTGCTGTCTATCAGTGCCCATCAGAGCTTATCAGTGCCCATCATTGCAGCCTCATCAGTGCCCATCATTTCCGCCTCATCAGTGCTGCCTTTCAGTGCCCATCAGTGCAGATCAATGAAAAAGAAAAATTACTTTTTTGCAAAATTGTATCACAGAAACAAAGAAAATCGTTTTTCTTAATAAAAAGAAATGTTGGTCTTTTTTCTGTTGTTTAGTAAAAAATAAAAATCCCCAGTGGTAATTAAATACCACCAAAAGAAAGCTCTATCTGTCTAAAAAAAAATTATACAAATTTCATATGGGTAGTGTTGCATGATCGCGCAAATGTCATTCAAAGTGTGACAGAATTAAAAGCTGAAAATAGGCCTGGGCAGGAAGGGGGTGAAAGAAAGTGCCCGGTATTGAAGTGGTTAAGAGACCCTATAGGTAAAAAAAAAAACACCTTCTTCTTTAAAGTGGAGCTCCAGCACCCCCCCCCCCCCCCCCCCAAAAAAAAAAACTAAAAAAACAAATACTGTAGCTGCTGACTTTTAATATTCGGACTCCTACCTGTCCACAGATCCCATAATGTTGGCACCCCACCCATAATGTTGGCACCCCAAACATTTTTTCAATCGGCTCTCAGGTGCTGCCGCTGCCATTACCTATAAGGGAAACCAACAGTAAAGATGGCTCCCTACTGCGCATGCGTGAAGCGTGCTGTGCTTTGGGAATGGCCCGGCAGCGAGGGAAGGAGGGGGGGGACAAACATCAGGTAGGTCAGTGTATGTAGGTCACTACCATCAGTGTCTGTACGTCAGGTAGGTCAGTGTATTTAGATCAGGTAGGTCACAGCCCAGCCCAAAAAAAAAGCCAGTGTCACATACAAACCCCCCCCCCCCCTATCCGTTTCTGGCCTTGGACAGCATATAAGTGTAAACAGACCCTGAAAGTAGAACTGTGGCTGACCTATAGATATATAGACCTGTTGACACCTAAACAGACAGATGCGGCACAGTAATCCGCATTGATTTACTATCCAACTGCTGTCTCTTCCACCTACAGTAGCTGGTGGTAAGGGGCAGGGAGGTACGTGATTCAAAGCACCACAGAGCTCCCCCTTTTTCTTTTTTTTTTTACACAACTTTATTTAAAGTGTACAAAAGTAGCACTTCATTCATGTCACTGTACAGCAACGCAGGATTTATATGTACCATAGTTTGTAGACACTATAACATTTACACAGACTAAAAAATATACTTTGATTTGGGTAATTGTTACCAAAGAAATGTAGCAGAATGCACTTTGACGTAAATTTTATGAAGAAAGATTATTTGTTTGAGAAATTTTATAACAGAAACTAGGAAAACAATTAATTTTTTTCAAAATTTTCTGTATTTTTTCATTTATATAGCAAAAAAAAAAACAGTGGCGATTAAATGCCCCCAAAAGAAAGCTCTATTTGTGTGAAAAAAAAAAAAATATACATTTTATTTGGGTACAACGTTACATGAACTGAGCAATTGGCAGTTAAATTAGTGCAGTGCAGAATAGCAAAAAATGCCCTGATCGTGAAGGGGGTAAAACCTCCTGGAGTTCAAATGTAATAACAGAAATAACGGGACTGCCACTAATGAAGGCTTCTTAAGAATATCATTTGCCTGGCTGGAAAACAGAAAAATATATCATACTTACTTATAATTTTTCTTGCTTGGTGTCATTCCATGGCAGCATACATGTGGTAGCAGTGGCGACCCATCCATTAAGGGGCCCACGGGCTCTGTATCCATGCATCCGGCCCCCTAATCTACATACAGGGCGCCGGATGCATGGATTCCAATGGTGGGGGTTGTTTTTTTTTTTTAAGCACGTGGTTAGATCCAGAGGCTCTAATAGGCTTCAAAAAAGGGTGGGCTTGTGGCGCAGAGCACTGCCCCTTGAGCCCACCCAGTTGTGTGACAATATCAAATGAATATTTGCTATTGTCACACTGAAACTCCTACCGGCCAATCTGGAAGTGGGTGTTAAAACTCGTCACCCGATTAGCTTAAAGGACAGGCAATCCTATTGGAAACTGAGGAGGAGGAGGCGCACGGCAGAAGCCGGCGTGATGCAGAGGAGGAGGGACATGATGGAAGACGCTGCCTGCTGTCCGTAGGAGCGCTGCCTGCCCGTTACCAAGATGGGGTAAGTGCGGGACTGGATGACCAATCAACAGCGGGGGTGGGGGCAAGTGTCCACTCCCCCTCCAAAAAAAATAAAAATACCAGCCGCCACTGTGTGATAGTATAACACCATGTTGGTGCAAGTGAAATACTATATACTCATAAATATTAAAGCCGATAGATTACCATGCCAGGCAACTAGAATTCTCAGATCAGAAATTACAGCCTCTAAATACTTTTGTTACAGGTTGCCTTAAAACAGTCTTTATTTTCTTCTACAGGCTGAAATCTTTATGAAATATATTTTTTCCAACCAGCGTCGCAATAAGCATACATAGGAAAATAACTTTTTGCTTTATGTGTTTATTACTGAATTTTGTATGGAGTTGGACATTCTTTGAAAACATGGTTTTACATGAGAACAATAGGTCAGAACAGTACATTAGAATTCAAGATAGTACTGAAATATAAAAAGCAAGCAGGGCTTGTGTAACTTTTTTTCCCGGCAAGAAAGCTAAGACTGAACACTGTGTGCTTCTGTGAAGCTTAAATGTGATCTGACCTAAAATTCACCAAATCCATTCCTTTCAGAAACTAAGCAGGATTTAACCTAGCTCTCTGCAAAGGGTGTTTATCCAGGGACTTCTATGAAAGCCATAATCTGCTGCAAGTGCTCCAGTGAAATAATTGGAACAGGATTCTGACCTTTCACATTTCAAGTTAACTTCTTGTTCATAAGTGAGATATACAAATAAAAATCTCCAGACAGAAGGTTATAAACCATTACCAAGTTAGAAAATAGTGTCAAAAATACTTTTAAAGTATATGTAAATTCAGAACTAATTTTTGGAATTAAATGCACTATGCCAGGGGTAATGAATTAAAATTAAAGGAGGTCCGGTCGCCAAAATTTTCTTTGGGCCGAGGTCCGAATCTCAAGTCTGTGCTACGACTCAGAAATATTGTAGTAACTGTATATCTATCAAAAACATGAGAAATGTACAATTTCCTTAGCATTTCAACAATATTTATTGTCAAGTTACATCTGGTGATCCCAGATCAAGTTAAATCTGGTGTCCCCATCACAGTGCCCCTTTACATCAGGTGTCCCCATCACAGTGCCCCTTTACATCAGGTGTCCCCATCACAGTGCCCCTTTACATCAGGTGTCCCCATCACAGTGCCCCTTTACATCAGGTGTCCCCATCACAGTGCCCCTTTACATCAGGTGTCCCCATCACAGTGCCCCTTTACATCAGGTGTCCCCATCGCAGTGCTTCTTTAAATCAGGTGTCCCCATCAGTGCCCCTTTAAATCAGGTGTCCCCATCACAGTGCCCCTTTACATCAGGTGTCCCCATCACAGTGCTTCTTTAAATCAGGTGTCCCCATCACAGTGCCCCTTTACATCAGGTGTCCCCATCACAGTGCCCCTTTACATCAGGTTTCCCCATCACAGTGTCCCTTTACATCAGGTGTCCCCATCACAGTGCCCCTTTAAATCAGGTGTCCCCATCACAGTGCCCCTTTAAATCAGGTGTCCCCATCACAGTGCCCCTTTACATCAGGTGTCCCCATCACAGTGCCCCTTTAAATCAGGTGTCCCCATCACAGTGCCCCTTTAAATCAGGTGTCCCCATCACAGTGCCCCTTTAAATCAGGTGTCCCCATCACAGTGCCCCTTTACATCAGGTGTCCCCATCACAGTGCCCCTTTACATCAGGTGTCCCCATCACAGTGCCCCTTTACATCAGGTGTCCCCATCACAGTGCCCCTTTAAATCAGGTGTCCCCATCACAGTGCCCCTTTAAATCTGGTGTCCCCATCACAGTGCCCCTTTACATCAGGTGTCCCCATCACAGTGCCCCTTTACATCAGGTGTCCCCATCACAGTGCCCCTTTACATCAGGTGTCCCCATCACAGTGCCCCTTTACATCAGGTGTCCCCATCACAGTGCCCCTTTACATCAGGTGTCCCCATCACAGTGCCCCTTTACATCAGGTGTCCCCATCACAGTGCCCCTTTACATCAGGTGTCCCCATCACAGTGCCCCTTTACATCAGGTGTCCCCATCACAGTGCCCCTTAACATCAGGTGTCCCCATCACAGTGCCCCTTAACATAAAATGTGCACATCAGGATTTCCCTTAACATAAAATAAGTGTCATGCTGATGGGCACATTTTATATTAAGGGGCACTCTGATGGACACAACAAAACATGCCCCTTAACTTAAAATTTGCCCATCAAAGTGCCCCTTTTAATATAAAATGTACCTATCAGTGTTGCTCTTAAAATAAAATCTGCCCATCAGCGTGCCCCTTAACATGAAATACGGGTCACACTGATGGGCACCTATTATGTTAGGAGGCATTCTGATGGACAATTTTTATTTTAAGGGGCATGCTGATGAGTATATTTTTAATGTGCACATCGATGGGCATATTTTGTAGGGCACATTTTGTTGTACCCATCAGCGTGCCCCTTAACAAAATATGCCCATCAATGTGCACATTAAAAATATACCCATCAGCGTGCCCCGTAAAATAAAATTTGTCCATCGGATTACCCCTTAACATAAAAGGTGCCCATCAGCGTGACCCTTATTTTATGTTAAGGGGCCCGTTGATGGGAAAATTTTATGTTAAAGGGCACTCTGATGGGCACATTTTATTTTAAGGGACACGCTGATGGGTATATTTTTAATGTGCACATCAATGGGCATATTTTGTTAAGGGGCACCTTAACAAAACATGCCCATCAGTGTGCACATAAAAAATATATCCATCAGCGTGCCCCTTAAAATAAAATGTGCCCATCAGAGTGTCCTTTAACATAAAATTTTCCCATCAGCGTGCCCTTTACAAAAAAAAGCCCCTTAAAATATGCCCAACAGTGTGCACAACACTGATCACTAATAGATAACTAATGTGCCCACATACCTTAACTGCAGGAGTGTGGGCACAACTGAAGCTGCCTCGCGATGAGATCCAGGACCCGGGAACCGCGGGCAGCAGGGGGGCGGGGCGCGCACGTGACGTCACACCCCTACTGCCCGTGTCTCTTTAGCTCCGAGAGACGCGGCCAGGAGCAGGGGGCGGGTGCATGCGCGCAGCGTCACTGGTTGCTGGGGAAACCCGCGGTCCCAGCAAACCAGTGATTGCTGTCGCTTGCTACACTGGCGGCATGGCGGTCCGGGCAGAAGCGCTGCTCGGTCCGGACTCGGACCACGGGCCGCCATTTAGTGACGGCTGCACTATGCAGTCAAGGGGCACAAGTTCAAATTCTTAGTGTCATTTAATGCATAACTGAATGCAAAAAAAATAAAAAATAGAATAATCTTTAGCCCAGGGGTCCCTAACCCCCAGGCCATGGTCTCTCTGCATCCAGGTCGTAAAGAGGAGCAGAGAGATGACATTTCTGTCCGCCCGTCCCGCTTCACCGCTCTTCCGCCCTCACAGCTGTTTTAGCAGAACACCGGGCCGCTTCAAAGTCGGAGCTGCAGCAGGGAGCATAGAGATTACATCATCTTTGCCCGGCCACCACACGTCACCACTCTTCTGCCCTCCCAGCCGACAGAACACCAGGCCTCTGCAATGTCGGAGTTGCAGCGGGGAGCAGAGAGATGACATTATCTCTCAATGCCTACCCCGCATCACTGCTCTCCTGCCCTCACTTGGAACCAACCACTGCACAAAGGCCTGCCTCTGTGCTCAATGGACCAGTGCTGCCACCAATGCAGTGGCAAGCCACATCTGATAGAAGGGAGTGTGGCAAGTGACAATCTGCATCTGGTGGCAGGCAACGTGGCAAGTGACAATCCGCATCTAATAGCAGGTGACATGGCAAGTGACAAGCTGCATCTGAAAGCAGGGGATATGGCAAGTGACAATCCACATCTGGTGGCAGGTGATGTAGCAAGTGACAATCCACATCTGGTGGCAGGTGATGTGGCAAGTTACAATCCACATCTGATGGCAGGTGATGTGGCAAGTTACAATCCACATCGGGTGGCAAGTGACGTGGCAAGTAACATTCCGCATCTGGTGGATCATCTCTCACCGCCCACCCCATATCACTGCTCTCTTGCCCTCACATGGAACCAACCACTGCACAGAGACCTACCTCTGTGCTCAATGGACCAGTGCTGCCACCAATGCAGTGACAATCCACATCTGGTGGCAGGCAACATGGCAGGTGACAATCTACATCTGGTAGCAGGCGACGTGGCAAGTGAAAAGCTGTATCTGGTGGCAGGCGACATTGCAAGTGAAAATCTGCCTCTGGTGGCAGGCAATGGTGGCAAGTGATAAGCTGCATTTAGTGGCAGGTGACAGTGGTAAGTGACACGCCCGGGTCTTCCACTGATTCTGCATTATGGTGAGTTTAACTATTTCATATTACAATTTAGTAATATAAATAATGTGCTTTAATCACCAGGTAATAAAACTATTCTACAGGGAAGACTGCTGTGACAGACTGTATCATACGTGTCATTTTTTTATTTTGGCCATAGTATCACTTTATGCGCCCTACCTGTAGTCCCATCATGGCTTATCTATAGCCTGGCTTAAAAACCAATGATGGGAGATATCCACACCATCCAGCCTTTGATCTGGGCTGTTCTGTACGCACCCAGGTGCCGCAGGGGGCATGTGCCGAAGTGCCTGTAATGTCAGGTGGATGGCTTAACTACAAGGGTGGCAGAAGTCGCACTTGAGACTGAGCCTTGGCCTTCTGCCACTCGGGGGGGGGGGGGGGGGCAAGACCCGGCATTTCCCCCTGCACCTCTGGCTGTCATTTACTATGCAGTGGGGTGAGGTGGGAGGGGGCAATCGGCAGCTCTGTGATGCCCGCTGGCCACAGGATCTCCCTGGGGCTAGTAGTTCACGTCCCAAGTTTATACAGTAGAGAGGGGAGGGGCCTCTGAACCGGGTATGTACCAGCACACTGAAGAGGGAGGCGGATACATGCCCAGGTCAGAGGTCCCTCTCCACTGTATACACTCGGTAAGTGAACTACTAGCCCCAGGGAGATCCCGCGGTACTGTATAGTAAACTGCAACAGAAGTAATCTGAGGGGCAGGGGGAGATGCTGCGGGCATCAACATTCAAGTAAGTGGTCTTGGTGTGAAATTGTGGGGAGGGGGTACAGAGATGCGCTGGGTGATGGAGGTGGAGTGGGTACAAAGCACAGATGTGTTAGACCCCTTTACACACTGGTGGACTGATCAGGTTCGCCTGTCAGTTTTTCAGGCTGACCTGATCAGGCCATCCATTGCTCTGTATGGATACATCCAACAGCCCCATAGAGAGCAGCGGGCTGTCTCCATGTCTGCTCTGCATCAGCGGAGCTGACACAGACATATCTGTTTGCTTAGCAGTAATTAGTGGAGAGATCCGCTGAGGGGTCTGCCCCATGTGAAAGGGGCCTTAGGGGTGTGCAGGGTGAAAATTTCACTTGCTGCGGTGTACAGTGGTGTGCTGGAGGGATACAGAGGTGCAGATGTATGTGTGTGTGTGGGGGGGTGGGTACAGAGATGCGGGGGTGCAGCAGAGTGCGTAGATGTACTGGGGGGGGGGGTTGCAGAGGTGTGCTGGGGGTTATCATGACTTGCTGGGCTTATGGAGGCATACTGAGGGATAAAGAGGATTTTAGGAGGTGCAGAGGTGTGTGGGGGCGCAGAGGTGTGCTGGGGGGGGTATGAAGGATGCTGGGAGCTGCAGAGGTATTTGTAGGAGGTGCAGCGATGTGCAAAGGGATACAGAAGTATGCTGGGAGTATGGAGGTGTGCTAGGGGTACAGGAGTTATTTTGGAGGTACAGAAATGTGCTGGGGGTATAGAGCCTTGCTGAGGGGTACGGAGGCATTCTGGGGGTGTAGAGATGTGCAAAGGGGCGTGGCATTAGATGGTTCCCATAGAACTATGCACATTTTATTTGTCCCACCCCTAATTAAGATACATTCTCCCTCTACAATGGTTTGCTGAACACATTAAAAACTAAAAAAATTATACCTGACTTGTTTTGGAAAGGTAGGCAACCATGCAGGAAGGGGGGACCTGCTGTGGGTCCATTATAAAGGGCCCTGCAATGGGAGTAAAGGGCCTGAATCAGTTGCAAGGGCTCGAGATGGGGGCAGGGGAGGTCCTTCATGGCCCAGAGGGTTCTAGTTATGTCTCTGGGCGTGGTGCGGACATATACCCCCACATGGTGAGTGGGCAGCCCCACAGAAGGAGGCTGTGCCCGCATGGAAGGTGAACACAAAGGGCAGCTGGGAGCCCAGGAGAGAGAAGAGCTTTACTGCTGCCTTGACCTCCGAAGTGGTGCGCAGAAGCATCCCCGGAGTCTCGAAGTCTGGAATCCATCTCCTCCAACCTCCTCTCTGCTCCAGCATCAGCAGTGAGGCCTGGAGGACAAGGACAAGCAAGAGGCACAAGCTGCCAGGGAGCTGCTGGAAGAAGCAGCAGAGCACCTCCGAGATCAAGAAGGTACTGGGCATCATACACTGACACGGACCTACCTGCAGATACAGTGCCTTGAAATAGTATTCATACCCCTTGCAATTTTCCACATTTTGTCATGTTACAGCCAAAATGATAAATGTATTTAATTGGGAGTCTATGTGATAGACCAACACAAATTGGCACATAATTGTGACGTGTAAGGAAAATGATGAATCGCTTTAAACATTTTTTAAAACCCCTAACTCCACTAACTAAAATCTAGTGGAACCAATTGCCCTCAGAAGTCACCAAATTAGTAACTAGAGTGCACCTGTGTGTAATTGAATCTCAGTATAAATACAGCTGTTCTGAGATGCCCTCAGAGGTTAGAGAACCTTGGTGAACAATAGGGATGAGCCGAACACCCCCCCCCCCCCCCCCCCGGTTCGGTTTGCAACCAGAACATGCGAACAGACCGAAAGTTCACACACTGTTAAAGTCTATGGGACTTCAACGTGAGAAATCAAAAGTGCAAATTTTAAAGGCTAATATGCGAGTTATTGTCCTAAAACGGGTTTGGGGACATATATCAATGCAAAAAAAAGTTTGACGTTTGACATTTTTTGGAAACAGTGATTTTAAAGATGCTTAAAGTGAAAAAATGAAAGTGAAATATTCCTTTAACCACTTGAGATCCGCGCTATAGCCAAATGACGGCTACAGCGCGGATCTCCTTTTCCGGGACGACGTCAATAGACGTAGTCCCGTGTACGAGCGGCCTGCGCGCCCCCTGAGGGGCGCGCGCTCTGTGATCGGCGAGTCTACGAGACTCGCCTGATCACCGATCCGTGCAAGGGGTCGATCCCGACCCCTTATCACGTGATCAGCTGTCAGCCAATGACAGCTGATCATGTGATATAACAGAGCCGGTAATCGGCTATTATTCCTCCTCGCGCTGACAGCGTGAGGAGAAAAAAAAAAGCCGATCACCGGCGGCCGTGATCGGGACATCAGTCCCGATCACGGCCAGCAATGCAAGCGCCCACCTGCCCCCTGCCAGTGCCCACCTGCCCCCTGCAGTGCCACCCTTATTAAAAGTAAGTGCCCCCCGTCAGTGCCACCCAGCAGTGCCCATAGTGCCACCCAGCAGTGCCCACAGTGCCACCCAGCAGTGCCCACAGTGCCAGCCAGCAGTGCCACCCACAATGCCACCCAGCAGTGCCCACAATCTGCCTCAAAGGTGCTGCACCCCAGTGCCACATATCCGTGCCCAGCAGTGCCGCCCATCAGTGCCTAAGCAGTGCCGCCCATCAGTGCCCAGCAGTGCCACCTATCAGAGCCACCTATCAGTGCCACCTATCAGTGCCCATCAGTCCCATCTATCAGTGGTACCTATCAGTGCCCATCCGTGCCACCCATCCGTGCCACCCATCCGTGCCACCCATGTGCCCATCTTTGCCCATCAGTGCCGCCTTATCTGTGCCCATCGGTGCCGCCTTATCTGTGCCTATTAGTGCCGCCTTAACTATGCCTATCAGTGCCCACCAGTGCAGCCTATCAGTGCCCACCAATGCAGCCCATCAGTGCCCACCAATGCAGCCTATCAGTGCCGCCTAATCAGCGCACTTCAATGAAGGAGAAAAATGACCCGTTTGCAAAATTTTATAACACACTATTAAAACATGATTTTTTTTTGCATCTTTTTTTGTTTGTTTAGCAAAAAATAAAACTCCGAGCTGTAACTAAATACCACCAAAAGAAAGCTCTATTTGTGGGAAAAAAATGATAAAAATTTCATTTGGGTACAGTGTTGTATGACCGCGCAATTGTCATTCAAAGTGCATCAGCGCTGAAAGCTGAAAATTGGTCTGGGACTGAGGGGGGTTTAAGTGCCCAGTAAGCAAGTGGTTAAATATCATGCCTGGGGGGTGTCTATAGTATGCCTGTAAAGTGGTGCGTGTTTCCCGTGTTTAGAACAGTCCCTGCACAAAATGATGCTGATTAAATTTTTCAGCAGGACTTGGCACCTGCCCACACTATCAAAAGTACCAATACCTAGTTTAATGATCATGGTACCACTGTGCTTGATTGGCCAGCAAATGTGCCTTACCTAAAACCCATATAGAATCTGTGGGGTATTGTCAAGAGGAAGATGAGAGACAACAAACCCAACAATGCAGACGAGCAGCATGTATTGTTTTGCTATCAAAACAACCTGGGCTTCCATAAAACCTCAGCAGTGTCAAAGGCTGATCACCTCCTTGCCATGCCAAATCAGTAAGCCAACATTTCTGTGTTAAAAAAAATTTTTTTTAATTGGTCTTATGTAATATTCAAATTTTCTGAAATACTGAATTCTGTGTTTTCACTAGCTGTGAGCCATAATCATCAAAATTAAAATAAAAAATTGCTTGACAAATATCACTCTGGGTGTAATGAATCTATATAATATATGAGTTTCACTTTTTGAATTGAATTACAGAAATAAATTAACTTTTGGATGATCTTCTAATTTTTTTGAGATGCACCCAGTGGCGGTGCATCCATTAAGGATGCACGGGCGCCCTCTCTCCAGCCACCCCCTCTGATAGGGTGGCTTTGCATGAATCTATCAATGGCTGCTGTAGCCAACCCCTATTCAGGCGTCCAGCACCTTTTCGGATGCTGGGCCCTGAATTCCAGCGACGGGGGTGTTTTTTAAGCACCTGATTAGAGCCATGGGCTCTAACAGGCTTCAAAAAAGGTGAACTGCAAGCATAGAGCATTGCGCTCGCAGTCCACCCAGGTGTGTTAGCAAAGCAAATTAATATTTACGTTTCTAACACTGAACCGCCTCTCCAAAAGGCTTGGATCTAGTACCGGTCACCTCTTTGGATGAAGGCAGAGGCAATCCCATTGGCCACCTAGAAGACCAGGAAGAGGAGATGCAGGGAGGACACGGGAGCCATCACCTGACCCACGCTACCCGTCCCACAGCTCGCCGCCATCAGCCACTGCCTGACCTGCCACCACAGTGGGGTAAGTGCCGGGCAGACAGCGGGTGGGAAGGCAAGTGGGCGGGGGGCACAGAGGCTGCATATGATGGGCAAAGTTGGCTGCATTTGCTGGACACAGAGGCTGCATATGATGGGCACAGAGGCTGCATATTATGGGCACAGTTGGCCGCATATTATGGGCACAGTTGGCTGCATATGATGGGCACAATTGGCTGCATTTTCTGGGCACAGTTGGCTGTATATGATGGGCACAGTGGCTGCATATGATGAGCACAGTTGGCTGCATATGATGGGCACAGTGGTTGCATATGATGGGCACAGTGGCTGCATATGATGGGCGCAATTGGCTGCATATGATGGGCACAGTGGCTGCATATGATGGGCACAGTGGCTGCATATGATGGGCACAGTTGGCTGCATATGATGGGCACAGTGGCTGCATTTGATGTTTTTATTTCAGTACTTTTCAGAATTTTTTAGTTCGTTTGCGCCTCTTAAAATATTTTGAGCACCAGCCGCCACTGGATGCACCTGTATACTTGAATAGAAATTTTATTTTACACCACAGGTTAGTGTCACTTTACTATTCTACTCTGGACACTGGCAGGCTCTGCAGAAACACAACTGAATTTGTTTGTGAACGTCTGCATTCTTCTCTTGTGTACAGATTGGATTTAAATCATCAACTTGCTGAACTAATAAATCACTAGGCTAGATAAAGGTCTACATGTTCCAAGTGTTGCAATTAGTAATGAGGGCTCATTCCAGGCCAAGTTCACAGCACACTTTCTGTGGGAACATGTGTCCTGTTGTCTGCTCTACACTCTTGCCAGCTTGGATGACTTTGACAGATAATGGGACAAAGTGTCACAGCATGAAAAGAATTACTAACAGTTATCCAAAAAAATTGTCAACATGCGGAGGCAATGACAACACTTCCTGCTGGAAATTCTGATGTGAAAAGCGACTTCTGTAGTCTGACCCACTAATGATCAGTCCTGAATCCTGTTCAAGCAGAACTTATGGAGTACAGACTGTGCCAACAAATGCCATGAGGAATAAGTCAAGAGAAGTGGAGTGGAAAATGTGTGAATTTTACTTTTGTTGTTTTGCTGACGGGGCAAAATTAGATTGCTCCTTGTCATTAGGTTTTATTTTTAAACAATGAATGTCTAACAGGTTGCAATGTATCTTGGACTCGTAAAACCTACTGCCAGTGCTGGATTTAGACCTTGGGGAGCTTGGGGAACTTTACATTTGGGGGTCCCTTAACATAGAAATTATATTATTAGACAAATAAAAAAGTGAACTGAAACAAATGATAAACCACATTTGTTCTAAAAAAATATGTTAGATTCCGAAGAAGACACTTGTATGATTTATTTTTAGTTTTTATTGACTGTGAGAATACACATTACAGAGGTAATTGGAACTGGCAAGTCATACATCATACTTATGCATCACACTACAGTATTTACAAAACGTCTTTCTTCCTGCACTTAGGATCTGCAAAATCTTTAACTAATTCATCAAATTGTATCATATTGAGGACACTGCTCTTGACAGTTAGGTACATAGCACTTAGACCCCTTTCACACCAGGGCGTTTTGCAGGCGCTATAGCGTTAGAAATAGCGCCTGCAAAACGCCCTAAAGAAGCTGCACCATTGTGTGTAGTGTGAAAGCCCAGAGGGCTTTCACACTACAGCGGTGCGCTGGCAGGACGTCAGAAAAAAGTCCTGCCAGCAGCTTCTTTGGAGCGGTGAAGGAGCGGTGTGTTTACTGCTCCTCCACCGCTGCTGCCCATTGAAATTAATGGGGCAGCGCTGTAATGCCGCCGGCAAAACGCCGCTATTGCGGCGTATTGCCGACGGTTTTAACCCTTTCGCGGCCAATAGCGGGGGTAAAAGCGCCCTGCTAGTGGCCGAAATGCGCCGCAAATCCGGCGGTAAAACGCTGTTAAAAATAGCGGCGTTTTACCGCCGACGCAAGGTGCTATGTGGTGTGAAAGGGGTCTTTTACTAAAACTGGAGCATGCAGCATCTGGTGCAGTTGTGCATAGTAACCAAAGAACATTGAAAGTTTCACATCTGAATTTTTCTCTGGGAGAAAAAAACTGTTCCCTCAGAGATTGATGTTGGGTTTGCATCATATCACTCGTTTCTCTTTGTTGACCTGCTGGTAGTTGATTTGTGCTCTGTATTGCCACAGAGGTTCCTGGTATCCAGTTCCAGCTCTTCATACCGATCTCACAGTGATTACAGAAATGTTTCCACAGAATCAGTTAGATCCATCACCTTTTTCAGGTCAATGTCATGGAAAGCTTTACTTATTATGTTCCAGATCTTAGCCATCAGAGTGGTTTCAAAACAGTCCAGTTTTTCTCCCAATGGCCGAGCTTCATGTCTTGCTTCAAGTGTTTGCTCCAAATCACTTTCAACATCTATGAGGGCATTTCGAACAGAGTTGATTATCTCTAAAAGGGTGGTCAGTAGCATCAGCTCTTGCTAACTTGCTGAAATTGAGATGTGAAACATCTGCAAGAAGCCCTCATCCCTTTCTTTGCCTCTTAAGACAGGCTTAACTGTTCTGTATCCTAACATTCACACACTTTGTTAAATTTTTTTGTAGCCAAGTGCCTGGTCCCCTTTGGTCTAATGAGAACCTCCAGAGTAAAGCCCCGTACACACGAGAGGACTTATGTCCGACAGACTTCCGAAGGAGTTCTGCCGGAGTTCTGCCGGAGTTCCGACAGAGTTCTGACGGACTTTTCGACTGAGCGGACTTGGCCACACACAATCACACCAAACTCCGACGGATTCGAACGTGATGACGTACGACTGGACTCGAATAAGGAAGTTCATAGCCAGTAGCCAATAGCTGCCCTAGCGTCGGTTTTAGTCCGTCGGAATAGCATACACACAAGCAAATTTTTCGGTAGGAACTGGGTCCGGCGGAGTTCCGTCTGAAAAATTTGAAGCATGTTCCATTTTCTAAAGTCCGTTGCAGCCCACACACGATCGAATAGTCTGACGGAATCATTCCGTCGGACTTTGGATGTTGAAAAGTCCGCTCATGTGTACGCGGCATTAGGGATAGCTAACATCTTGTTGAGTGGATTACAAGGCATGGTGGGTGTGATGCAATAAAGATTCACGAGCGCCAGAAACTTCTTGAATGCAAAGGGATTTATTGTCTCTTAAACAGAACTGTGGGAGAGAGGATTTAGGGCCAGGACACCCTTTAGTAATGTCAATGTTAATTGGCAGACTCCAAGACTTCTATAGGTAGACAGCCATGCAGGGAAAGGCACCCAGCCGGACACCACATCTGCATGTGTAGACACTATGGCAACAATCTTGAACAGTTCCTAACAAAGGGTACAATGAGCTCTTTCACTTCCTCTACAATCTTCTATTTTAGATCTTAACTCAACTGAGCTCCCAGTCTCTCTCACTAGACTTGCTGATCCACTGCCACTGGATCTCCTGAGCAACCTTCTCACTCAGTATCTTCCTCAAGCGTCACCCCCATATCTCTGCTGGGTCCCTGACTTGGCATGCAAGATACTTCTCAAGTGTCACCCCACTGGCCTGCTCGGTCCCTAGCATAACACACAAGTCTGCTCTGTAAGCGTCACCTCTGCTTGCTGGGTCCCTGGTTTGACACCTGCTGAAGTTTCCCAAATCTTCACCGTCACCGGTTGATGAGATGGTCCCTGGTGGTATGGCGGGTGGTAACTGTTCAGCGGCTGTCCACTGTAACAAAGCCCCACCTCCTCATCCATGATAAATGGAACACTGATTCAATTTCCCAGCATTGTATCAGTGTTCAGTTGACCGTCTATCATGGATGAGAAGGCAGGGCTTTGTTACAGTGGACGGCTGCTGAACAGTTAAGACTGCAGCTGCATGACACAGCAGGAGACACCCTCTGTGTGAAATCAAGGTACTGGCAAGGCTGCAGATGGGCACTGATGAGGATACAGATGGGCACAGTGAGGCTGCATTGTTGGCACAGTGAGGCTGCAGATGAGCACAGTGAGGCTGCAGATGGGCACAGTGAGGCTGCAGATGGGCACTGATGAGGATACAGATAGGCACAGTGAGGTTGCATTGTTGGCACAGTGAGGCTGCAGATTGGCACAGTGAGGCTGCACTGATGGGCACTGGCGAAGCTGCAGATGGGCACAGTGAGGCTGCATTGTTGGCACTGAGGTTGCAAATGGGCACAGTGAGTGTGCATTGTTGGTAACTGTGACACAACATTATCTTTAAAAGTATTGCTTCTCAGGTTTTTATGTTTCTTACATTTCCCATGTTGCTCACATTTCATGTTATTGCCTTTCGTTCGCTGCATTTCCGTTAGCTAGTGCTCACATCCAGGGTCTGTCACGTCTACAGAGCCATACGGCTGAGGTTTCATTTTTAATTGATTGTTGTTCCACAATCTTCTCACCTGTATTCCATACGTCATACGTGCACGTTCACCATTACACCTTTACTACTTCCCACCATGGTCTGTGGGTACCCTAGCCCTGAGTGTTCGTGTTCAATTTCCTGTCATGTCGCTGCAGGTTGCTCGGGCTCGCTTACTGCATACAGTAGGGTGGTGTTGTCATTAGGTTCACTTTCATGCGCTGTTGGTCTTGTCATTTCTGCACCCACATCTTTATACTTGTTAGGGGTGTTGTTATGTCATGAGCTGGTTGTCTGTTATGTTCTCTGGTCATTTTCACACAGCTGAGTTGTTTATGTTCTTCCACTGCAGGTTACCCATCCCGTCTATGGGTTTAACAGACTGAGGTGATTGTTTTTAATTGGCTTGTTCAGTGGAAAGTCTCCTCATCTGTTTGTACGCTGCTCACATATTTCGTTCAATCCCACGTTTCTCATGCAATTCAGTTTCTCATGCAATTTACGTTTCTCATGCAATTTTTTGTTTTCTATGCCAGCTCACGTTTTCATGTTTCTCTTGTTTTCCCAGGTTTCTCTTGTTTCCCATTCTTCTCATATTTTCCCATGTTATTCTTGTTTCCCATGTCTCAAGCAGCGGATATTGGGGACCTCGTTTCTATCCCTCCTTCTCCAGCTGGGGGGGTCGGAGCTCGGTAGCTCACCCTCTCTCAGAACCTGGACCATCCCAAGGCTTCATTGTTCACACACAGCTAGCTTTAACTCTTTGCTCTGATTGGCAGTATTTCAATGCGGGGGTTTGCTTTCCCGGATTTGGCTTGGAAAGCCCAGCTATTTAGGTTACTGTTGCCTTGCACCTCGAGCGCGAGTGCTGAGCAGGTTACCCTGCGGACTGTGGTTTCTTCCCTATCCCAAATCCACACTACCTTTTAGTTTCCTAGATACGCCAGGAGTGGCATAATAGTATGGAACTATTGGTAAGTCAGCCATTGCAGCTCCAGTAGCTTCTACTAGCTCAGGGGCTTTAGTGGATTCCGGAACCCTCTCGTGCCTAGGCTGGTACCAGTAGGCCCAGGTCTCGGGCGCAGATGCCGGTGTCATGCCTTCTCTTCAGTTTCCAGTATTTGTGATGGATTGGGTTTCCATTTGGCTAATGCAGCAGCCTTGATCATTACGTTGTTATTTTGATTGCCAGGAAGGCTCATGACACTGCTTGGGATGTTTTCCAGGCTTTCCGGTCAAGGTTTGCTAGTCCTGATGGTTAACATCCAGTTCCTATTTGCTTTTCTGTTTTTTGCCTCTTCCAACTCGTATAGCCTCACAGCACTTTCAGGGCGTATCTGGCTGAGTCTCAGCATTTCATGTTGTCGGAAGACCCCGACAGGTTTTTGTTTATTTTCTGCACACTCTATTTAAGCCATCCTCAGGGATCCAGAAGAGTAGCCCTCGTGGGTCATATTTTTTGTGACATATCTGACATGCTCTAAAGGTCTCCTTCTGCATTGGTTACCAGCTCGGTGCTCAAGGCAGCGCTATAGCTGGCCCTTTTGTGGTACCTGAGGCCAGGGGAGTTGCGCTTCTGGCCCAGGGTCTCGCTTACTTTTGGCCAATCAACTGGATGCAGCAAGGGGGAATCAGCACTGTCATCAGGTTCTTGGAGCCTGGCAAGGCGTGGTGCCGGTGTTGGTTTTAACCAGCTCGTCACTGCTACATCTGTCAAACCCAGGGATGGTCCTCTGTTTGCCTTTTCCTAGAGCTCCCCTCTCCACAGCTCAATGCATACTTCATTGACACCCTCTTTATTGGCCAATCGGGGTCTGGACCCTAAAGCATACTTTGGCTATTCATTTTGGATAGGAGTAGCTTCTGTGACTTTGCGCCAGGGGGCCCCAGCCCTTATTATTTGGGTTTTGGGTAGGTGGAAGTCATCTTGTTTCTCTGGGTATGTCCTAGAGCCACTTTTCGAGATACCACAAGCGGTTGTAAATTTTGGCAGGTTATATGTTAATTCAATGGGTAATATATCTGGTTGTTAAGCTTTCATCCTACTGTGTTTATTTTTGCCCCCTTTTAGACATACTGACCACGTGACCCCGGCACACTTCAGGTCTATGTTCTCTGTTGCTCTTTGTTCTTTTCCTATACTACCCACAGATTTACTCCAAGTACAAGTGTAAGGCTGACCGCAGGTTAGCCTGTATTTGTAGGAGGAGTCGGCTGTCGTGTCCCACCCACCCATTCCCTTTTCTTTTTATTTCATTTCATACTTGGGTATGCCTCCTTTTAGGCAAATTGACCACGTGACCCCGGCACACTTCAGGTCTATGTTCTCTATTGCTCTTTGTTCCTTTCCTATACTATCCACAGATTGACTCAGAGTACAAATACCATTATATATTTTTTTTTTATTTTGTTTAGCTTACATTGAGAGAATTTGTCTCTCAGTGGTGAAATTGATATTTCATTGCTAAAATATATTAACTTAAATGTTATTAATAATCCTTTTTGTTTTATTTTGGTATAAAAAACGGGAGAGCGAGTGTGATCAGATGACCCCACGGACGCCCAGCGTGTCATCCTAATGCAGTCCTATCTGACTCCTAGGCGTGGCACCACCTGGCTATGTGTTATGTTTATGGAGCCCTCAGTGATCGGTGTTCATTTGATTTGTCCTCCAAGCACCGCTCTTCCCTGGAGTTCGGCCCCACCCATCTGTGGGCATTGTTTTTTAGCATGGCGCCATATCCGCTGTCTGATGCAGGATGTCTTTATGTTGTTGACAAGTGACGTCATATTCAGCGTGACCATCGCATTTGCACTGGCCTCCTTTTGGTGTCCATGCCTCTGCCGGCACCATTAGTCATTAGCAGAGGTGGAGGGGGTTTAAAAGCATGCCAGTTTTTGGCAAATTTGTCATGATCCAGGTCAGGAGGGGGCGAGCAAGTCTAAGGAGCGACCATTTGTAGGTAAAATCCTTTTTAAGCTGACACTTGATTTACAACCTATATCTGTATGGCCAACATATCTATAGGGCTATCTTTTTTGGTCCATTTAGGCTTCCCCTTTGGGTGGATTTAAAGTTCTTGGAGCCTGGTTGGAAATTCTCTGTGGCATCCCTCTCCACCTAGGGCTTAAGGGAGAACTCATATGGATATTTAGTTATTCTAATCATACAAGAATTTGTTGCCGTCTGCCATTTGTAGGTAGACAGTAGTGATGGCCGAACGGTTCGCCCGGCGGTCGTTTCGCGGCGAATTTCCGACATTCGCGGTCCGCACGTTCGAACGCCTTTTTCCGTCGTTCGCCGCGGCGGACTTACGTGTTTAATGTATACAAGAACTTTAACCTTTGGTGACACGTTTATCATGTGATACAGGACAGCCAATTGAGACATGACAGCACATGGACACTTGTACATTCCCCCTAACCTATAAATACACCCGATCCGGTGGCCATTTTACATTCTTTCTTCTGTTAAGATAGGGACAGGTTCCTGTGTGGAGTAGGGAGAGATAAACCACTAGCTATTTGGTACACAAAAGTTCTTTTCAGGACTGGTATAGGTGTTAGGTGTTGATAGGTTTGCTGTGCTGCTGATTCTTGCAGCAGCCTGAGTGTCTTTTGTTAGTTTAGAGAAAGGGAAAGGACGGTGTATGCTACAGGGACAGCCAGATTAGTCTTTCATCATCATCATCATCATCATCATCATTAGCTGTTACTATCAAGGTCCACAAAAGAGCTGTTCCAGTAACCACTAATCGTTCTCTTTTTTTGCCAATTTGTATAGGGACAGGAAGGAAGCAGTGTTGTCAGGCAGTGAGGGTAATTTTAAAGACTTGCTGTTATTATTAGTTCCACAAAGGTTCTTTTCAGGACTGGTATCAGTGGTACAGTAATAGGCTTGTACATGTATAATATTCTTTCTTCCAAATATAGAAAGGATATTATACTTGACTGCTGCCCTTCTGCTGCAGTCTGCTAAACATTCACAACTCACTTGTTCCACAAAAGTTCTTATAAGGACTGGTAACTTGGTATAGGGTGCTACGGTACATAGGCTTGAGTGCGGTACAGTCTGCTGTTCTGTAAGGACCGCTATCGGTCCACAATAGATAGGGTTGACGTGCACCACTGCTGACCGCTGCCCTATACTGCAGCAGTCCTTCAGCGGTATAGGGACTGACGTACAGTCTGCTAATCACTAACACACAACCTGCTTGTTCCACAAAAGTTCTTATAAGGACTGGTAACTTGGTATAGGGTGCTACGGTACATAGGCTTGAGTGCGGTACAGTCTGCTGTTCTGTAAGGACCGCTATCGGTCCACAATAGATAGGGTTGACGTGCACCACTGCTGACCGCTGCCCTATACTGCAGCAGTCCTTCAGCGGTATAGGGACTGACGTACAGTCTGCTAAACACTAATACACAACCTGCTTGGTCCACAAAAGTTCTTATAAGGACTGGTAACTTGGTATAGGGTGCTACGGTACATAGGCTTGAGTGCGGTACAGTCTGCTGTTCTGTAAGGACCGCTATCGGTCCACAATAGATAGGGTTGACGTGCACCACTGCTGACCGCTGCCCTATACTGCAGCAGTCCTTCAGCGGTATAGGGACTGACGTACAGTCTGCTAAACACTAATACACAACCTGCTTGGTCCACAAAAGTTCTTATAAGGACTGGTAACTTGGTATAGGGTGCTACGGTACATAGGCTTGAGTGCGGTACAGTCTGCTGTTCTGTAAGGACCGCTATCGGTCCACAATAGATAGGGTTGACGTGCACCACTGCTGACCGCTCACCTATACTGCAGCAGTCCTTCAGCGGTATAGGGACTGACGTACAGTCTGCTAATCACTAACACACAACCTGCTTGTTCCACAAAAGTTCTTATAAGGACTGGTAACTTGGTATAGGGTGCTACGGTACATAGGCTTGAGTGCGGTACAGTCTGCTGTTCTGTAAGGACCGCTATCGGTCCACAATAGATAGGGTTGACGTGCACCACTGCTGACCGCTGCCCTATACTGCAGCAGTCCTTCAGCGGTATAGGGACTGACGTACAGTCTGCTAAACACTAACACACAACCTGCTTGGTCCACAAAAGTTCTTATAAGGACTGGTAACTTGGTATAGGGTGCTACGGTACATAGGCTTGAGTGCGGTACAGTCTGCTGTTCTGTAAGGACCGCTATCGGTCCACAATAGATAGGGTTGACGTGCACCACTGCTGACCGCTGCCCTATACTGCAGCAGTCCTTCAGCGGTATAGGGACTGACGTACAGTCTGCTAAACACTAATACACAACCTGCTTGGTCCACAAAAGTTCTTATAAGGACTGGTAACTTGGTATAGGGTGCTACGGTACATAGGCTTGAGTGCGGTACAGTCTGCTGTTCTGTAAGGACCGCTATCGGTCCACAATAGATAGGGTTGACGTGCACCACTGCTGACCGCTCACCTATACTGCAGCAGTCCTTCAGCGGTATAGGGACTGACGTACAGTCTGCTAATCACTAACACACAACCTGCTTGTTCCACAAAAGTTCTTATAAGGACTGGTAACTTGGTATAGGGTGCTACGGTACATAGGCTTGAGTGCGGTACAGTCTGCTGTTCTGTAAGGACCGCTATCGGTCCACAATAGATAGGGTTGACGTGCACCACTGCTGACCGCTGCCCTATACTGCAGCAGTCCTTCAGCGGTATAGGGACTGACGTACAGTCTGCTAAACACTAATACACAACCTGCTTGGTCCACAAAAGTTCTTATAAGGACTGGTAACTTGGTATAGGGTGCTACGGTACATAGGCTTGAGTGCGGTACAGTCTGCTGTTCTGTAAGGACCGCTATCGGTCCACAATAGATAGGGTTGACGTGCACCACTGCTGACCGCTGCCCTATACTGCAGCAGTCCTTCAGCGGTATAGGGACTGACGTACAGTCTGCTAAACACTAATACACAACCTGCTTGGTCCACAAAAGTTCTTATAAGGACTGGTAACTTGGTATAGGGTGCTACGGTACATAGGCTTGAGTGCGGTACAGTCTGCTGTTCTGTAAGGACCGCTATCGGTCCACAATAGATAGGGTTGACGTGCACCACTGCTGACCGCTGCCCTATACTGCAGCAGTCCTTCAGCGGTATAGGGACTGACGTACAGTCTGCTAAACACTAATACACAACCTGCTTGGTCCACAAAAGTTCTTATAAGGACTGGTAACTTGGTATAGGGTGCTACGGTACATAGGCTTGAGTGCGGTACAGTCTGCTGTTCTGTAAGGACCGCTATCGGTCCACAATAGATAGGGTTGACGTGCACCACTGCTGACCGCTCACCTATACTGCAGCAGTCCTTCAGCGGTATAGGGACTGACGTACAGTCTGCTAATCACTAACACACAACCTGCTTGTTCCACAAAAGTTCTTATAAGGACTGGTAACTTGGTATAGGGTGCTACGGTACATAGGCTTGAGTGCGGTACAGTCTGCTGTTCTGTAAGGACCGCTATCGGTCCACAATAGATAGGGTTGACGTGCACCACTGCTGACCGCTGCCCTATACTGCAGCAGTCCTTCAGCGGTATAGGGACTGACGTACAGTCTGCTAAACACTAATACACAACCTGCTTGGTCCACAAAAGTTCTTATAAGGACTGGTAACTTGGTATAGGGTGCTACGGTACATAGGCTTGAGTGCGGTACAGTCTGCTGTTCTGTAAGGACCGCTATCGGTCCACAATAGATAGGGTTGACGTGCACCACTGCTGACCGCTCACCTATACTGCAGCAGTCCTTCAGCGGTATAGGGACTGACGTACAGTCTGCTAATCACTAACACACAACCTGCTTGTTCCACAAAAGTTCTTATAAGGACTGGTAACTTGGTATAGGGTGCTACGGTACATAGGCTTGAGTGCGGTACAGTCTGCTGTTCTGTAAGGACCGCTATCGGTCCACAATAGATAGGGTTGACGTGCACCACTGCTGACCGCTGCCCTATACTGCAGCAGTCCTTCAGCGGTATAGGGACTGACGTACAGTCTGCTAAACACTAACACACAACCTGCTTGGTCCACAAAAGTTCTTATAAGGACTGGTAACTTGGTATAGGGTGCTACGGTACATAGGCTTGAGTGCGGTACAGTCTGCTGTTCTGTAAGGACCGCTATCGGTCCACAATAGATAGGGTTGACGTGCACCACTGCTGACCGCTGCCCTATACTGCAGCAGTCCTTCAGCGGTATAGGGACTGACGTACAGTCTGCTAAACACTAATACACAACCTGCTTGGTCCACAAAAGTTCTTATAAGGACTGGTAACTTGGTATAGGGTGCTACGGTACATAGGCTTGAGTGCGGTACAGTCTGCTGTTCTGTAAGGACCGCTATCGGTCCACAATAGATAGGGTTGACGTGCACCACTGCTGACCGCTCACCTATACTGCAGCAGTCCTTCAGCGGTATAGGGACTGACGTACAGTCTGCTAATCACTAACACACAACCTGCTTGTTCCACAAAAGTTCTTATAAGGACTGGTAACTTGGTATAGGGTGCTACGGTACATAGGCTTGAGTGCGGTACAGTCTGCTGTTCTGTAAGGACCGCTATCGGTCCACAATAGATAGGGTTGACGTGCACCACTGCTGACCGCTGCCCTATACTGCAGCAGTCCTTCAGCGGTATAGGGACTGACGTACAGTCTGCTAAACACTAATACACAACCTGCTTGGTCCACAAAAGTTCTTATAAGGACTGGTAACTTGGTATAGGGTGCTACGGTACATAGGCTTGAGTGCGGTACAGTCTGCTGTTCTGTAAGGACCGCTATCGGTCCACAATAGATAGGGTTGACGTGCACCACTGCTGACCGCTGCCCTATACTGCAGCAGTCCTTCAGCGGTATAGGGACTGACGTACAGTCTGCTAAACACTAATACACAACCTGCTTGGTCCACAAAAGTTCTTATAAGGACTGGTAACTTGGTATAGGGTGCTACGGTACATAGGCTTGAGTGCGGTACAGTCTGCTGTTCTGTAAGGACCGCTATAGGTCCACAATAGATAGGGTTGACGTGCACCACTGCTGACCGCTCACCTATACTGCAGCAGTCCTTCAGCGGTATAGGGACTAAGAGTTTTGTCACAGGGTCATTTAAAAAATGACATGCAGAGGAAGAGGCAGGCCCTTCCGCAGGGGTGGTAGGGGTAGGGCAGGAGCAACAGGCTTGAGCCAAAGTGGGAAGTTGCAGAAGGTGCGTTCAATTACTTTAAAGGATGCACCAGACTTGGTTGAGTGGCTCGCTCAGCCTTACTCTTCTGCACCCTCCTCATCCTCTCGATCTGCACCCTCTTCTTCACTCTCTGCTATGTGCACCCCCAAAGACACTACCACCAACAACACGACCACCACCACCACCACCACATACCTTCCGCTTGAGTCACTGGAATTATTTTCCGATCCATATCAAGAGGACATTTCTGATGCGCAGCCACTCTTGGTATTGGATCAGGAAGAGGAGGTAGCAACAAGCGCTACTCAGCAGTCTGACGCCAGTACCCAGATCAGCCCAAGGAGGAGGTTGGTCCCCGGTGTTGCTGCCTACTCTACTTATAGCGGTGGGGAAGGTGACGTTGATGATGACGTGTCTAGTGATGTCACGTGGGTGCCCACAAGAGAGGAAGAGGAGGGGAGTTCAGAGGGAGATATGGACCAGCAGATAGGGAGGAGAAGCAGCAATGACTTACATTGCACAGCAGGGACAAAGCAGACTGCAAATGTATCAGGAGCGAGTCATCGACCATGTACGGTCACATCTGGCGCTCCCAGGACACCGGCACATGGCTCCGCAGTGTGGGCTTTTTTTAACGTGTCCGCTGCTGACAATAGCGTTGCCATCTGCAATCTTTGCAGTCAACGCGTTAGTCGCGGTAAGCCCAATACTCACCTAGGGACGACCGCCTTAAGAAGGCACATGAGCAGCCATCACCGAGCCCAGTGGGAGCAACGGAACACACAAAGCCACACTGCAGGCTCTCACCGTCCAGCCTCGTCTTCTACTTCTCCTTCTCCTCTCTCCTCACAATTGTCCTCCACTCCACCTTCCATCACGCCAAGCTCACATTTTTCTGCAAAAAGGCAGGCTTCCGTGGGCCTAATGTTTGAGCGTAAAAAAATGATGACGCCGGATAACCCTCTTGCCCAACGGTTGGCGGCTGGCTTGTCAGAACTCATAGCCCGCCAACTACTGCCATATAAACTGGTGGACTCGGAGGCCTTTCGCAAATTTGTGGCCATTGGAACACCACAATGGAAGGTCCCAGGAAGGAAGTATTTCTCAGAGAAGGGCATCCCAGAGCTATATGGCCATGTTCAGCGGCAAGTGAATGTATCTCTGGCACACAGTGTCGGTGCCAAGATACATCTGACCACAGACACGTGGTCTAGCAAACACGGGCAGGGAAGGTATATCAGTTTTACTGCCCACTGGGTGAACCTTCTGACGGCCGTCAAGCATGTAACCCGTGGCACCCGTGTAGATTTGGTTTTACCGCCACGGATTGCATGCAGGCCTGACTCTTCTTCTCCTCCTCCTACTCCATCCTCCTCCCTCTCCTCCTCAGCTGCCTCCTCCTTTTCCGCTGCTAGCGTCTCTTCCACTGCACCGCCCAAGCTCCCCAGAACCTATTCCACATGCCAGGTGAGACGTTGCCATGCCGTGCTGCGTCTGTTGTGCCTGGAAGCAAAGAGCCACACTGGCCCGGCACTCCTTTCAGCTTTGCGTTCACAGGCAGATGAGTGGCTAACACCGCTCAATTTGACAGTTGGTAAAGTGGTGTGTGACAACGGTGCCAATCTGCTTAGCGCATTGAAACAGGGCAAAATCACGCACGTGCCGTGCATGGCACACGTCTTAAACTTGGTCGTGCAGCGATTCCTTGTCAAATACCCTGGGGTCCAGGACATCTTGCGGCAGGCAAGGAAAATCTCGGCCCATTTCAGAAGATCTTACACGGCCATGGCTCGCCTTGCTGACATTCAGCGGCGACACCATCTGCCGGTCAGACGTCTTATTTGCGATTGCCCGACGCGATGGAACTCAACCTTCTATATGCTTGATAGGCTGCTCCAGCAGAAACGTGCAGTTAACGTCTACCTGTATGAACTCTGCGAAAGAAACGGTTCTGGGGAGCTGGGTTTTTTTTCACCGCGCCAGTGGCTGCTCATGCGCGACACATGCAGACTTCTGCGGCCATTTGAGGAGATCACCAAACTGGTCAGTCGCAGCCATGGCGCCATCAGTGACATGGTACCTTATGCCTTCTTTCTGGAGCGTGCATTGCGTCGTGTCATTGATCAGGCTGTGGAGGAGCAGGAGCGGGAAGATGAGGAAGTCGCAATGCTGGATGAATTCCCAGGGGGGGCTACTCTATCTGAGACAAGTCAACAACAGGAGTCTGATGAGGAGTCAGAGGAGGATGGTGCCGGGGCGGATGAGCAGGAGCAAGAAGAGCATGCTTTAAACCTTTCTGGGATCCCTGTTGTGCGAGGATGGGGAGAGGAGAATGAAGAGGACGACATTATCCTGGATGATGAGCAGGAGCCAGGCCACCACACCGCTTCCACTTTAGTGCAAATGGGGGCCTTCATGCTCCAGTGTTTTAATAGGGACCCCCGTATAAAAAGCATGAGGGTCAAGGACCAGTACTGGGTGGCAACGTACTTAGACCCCCGGTACAAACACAAAATGGCGGAAATGTTACCGCCGTCGCAGAGGGCTGTCAGAATGCAGCACTTCCAGGCCTTGCTTCGAGAAATGCTGCATTCTGCTTTTGCGTGCGCTGGCAGAGGAGCAATTCCCACTCCCAGAGAAGGATTTGCGGGTACCAATCCAACAGCGCCTGCAAGAAGAGGCCGGTTTGAAGATGTGTTGGTGACTTCGGATATGAGGTCATTCTTTCAGCCGACCCATCGACAGGTGTCATCCGGATCCAGCATCAGGGAACGCCTAGACCGTCAGGTGTCCGACTACATTGGGTTAACGGCCGATGTGGACGCTCTGAGGAGTGATGAACCCCTAGACTACTGGGTGGGCAGGCTTGACCTCTGGCCAGAGCTTGCCCAATTTGCAATCGAACTGTTGGCTTGCCCCTCATCCAGTGTCCTGTCCGAAAGGACGTTCAGCGCAGCAGGGGGGATTGTGACCGATAAGCGTACTCGCCTAGCTCACCACAGTGTTAACTACCTCACATTTCTAAAAATGAATGAGGCATGGATCTCGGAGGAATTCAACACATGTGATCAGTAGACCATGTATATGTCTATAAACAATTTTTGGAATCAAGCACACAGACCTTCTTAATTCATTTGGCTCACTTCCCTGACCCAAAAAAGCACACCGTACTATATGCCCCTACCCTCCTCTTTGAAGAGGTTGAGCGGTGTCATATTTCTACTGGGGCTGCTTATTATGAGGGGTTCCCACCATCCCTGTGCTGTGCTGACTTCCTCCTGGGTGTTCTTATTATGAGGGGCTCCCACCATCCCTGTGCTGTGCTGACTTCCTCCTGGGGGTTCTTATTATGAGGGGATCACACCATCCCTGTGCTGTGCTGACTTCCTCCTGGGGCTGCTTACGGTGCTGCTGTCAGCGCTGTATGTCACGGAGCTGCTGTCAGCGCTGTATGTCACGGAGCTGCTGTCAGCGCTGTATGTCACGGAGCTGCTGTCAGCGCTGTATGTCACGGAGCTGCTGTCAGCGCTGTATGTCACGGAGCTGCTGTCAGCGCTGTATGTCACGGAGCTGCTGTCAGCGCTGTATGTCACGGAGCTGCTGTCAGCGCTGTATGTCACGGAGCTGCTGTCAGCGCTGTATGTCACGGAGCTGCTGTCAGCGCTGTATGTCACGGAGCTGCTGTCAGCGCTGTATGTCACGGTGCTGCTGTCAGCGCTGTATGTCACGGAGCTGCTGTCAGCGCTGTATGTCACGGAGCTGCTGTCAGTGCTGTATGTCACGGAGCTGCTGTCAGCGCTGTATGTCACGGAGCTGCTGTCAGCGCTGTATGTCACGGAGCTGCTGTCAGCGCTGTATGTCACGGTGCTGCTGTCAGCGCTGTATGTCACGGAGCTGCTGTCAGCGCTGTATGTCACGGAGCTGCTGTCAGCGCTGTATGTCACGGAGCTGCTGTCAGCGCTGTATGTCACGGAGCTGCTGTCAGCGCTGTATGTCACGGAGCTGCTGTCAGCGCTGTATGTCACGGTGCTGATGTCAGTGCTCTGTATTACGGTGCTGCTGTCAGTGCTCTGTATCTCCTGCACCCTCTTGTTTGCCTACCCTGGTCCCTGACCTTCCCTCTCCTCCATTGCCTTCATTAGCTCCATAGTCCTGAATTGTCAGAACAATTTCCCAAATAAAAAAAAAATGCTTGTAGTTATCGATCCCAAATTCACCTCATACATGTATTATGCTATTGTCCAGGTGGTGGGACTACGTGCTACCCCCTAATAATTACCCCGTGGCCGCAAATTCGACCTAAAGGTTTGCGAAATTCGCCTCCCATTGAAGTCAATGGAGCCCGCGGCGAACGGTCGTTTTCGCGAACGTTTGTGTCCGTTCGCGTTTCGCGTTCGCGAAACGTCCCGTCGGAAGTTCGTCCATCACTAGTAGACAGCATTATATAAATTATTTTGGTTAAATTTTGTGTCCCTAATATCTTGATCATTAGCTTGTATATAATTTTCCCCATAGATGGACCTATAGGAGGCGATTGTTTGCTTCCTCTGTGGTTTCACCAAATGATCCAGTTCCTGCCCTCCTTTGCTTTCTTGGAGCCTTAGATTTAGATTTAGTACCTTTCATCAACCTACAGGTAAATGGGGACCAGGGAGTGGTCATTTCCTCTTTTTGCTTAGCCAGGACAATTCATTAATATTTTGATGTTTTTGTTTGGATTTATGTATTGAATATCTTTGAGTTTAATATTATGTCATTTATTATAGTGACCATATATACAGTGACTGATACCAAGTTCTCCTGAAGAAGCCATCGGTATGGCGAAACATGTAGAGATGTATTCAGTTGTACTGTACTGTATGATCTGTTTTCAACATTGATTTGTTGAATTTTAAGATGTCTATCTTAATAAAACTTTGATATTTTTAAATATCTTTTGTTTGGTTTGTGTTGTAAGCACCTTTAAAAAATCCCATCTCGTTTGACTTGTACTATTATGTTCGTGTGCGCTGTTATAAGCATTTGGCATTTCAAATGGCCAATAGCAATCCGGAACGCTCATTTTTGCTATAACAAAAATACGTCTAACCTCAACCACTTCTAAACTACTATAAACAACTGAGTGTACAGTTACACATAAGATAACAGGGGCTGCTGAAAAAAAACACCCTACTGCTCCTAAACATCCATTTGTCAGCAGCAGTGTACATGAAGCCTGAAAGATTACCATTAAATGGCAGAGGAGAGCGCTTTTAATCAGGATTTTTTTCTGCTGAAGTCAGGAAGAAGCTTTTTTTTTTTTTTTTTTTGCCCACCACTGAGGAACAAATGGCCACAACTGTCTATGAAAAGTGTAAATGGGAGGGGGGATGCTTTTTAGCCTTCTGAACAAATGTAGAGCTTAAAATAGTTACTAGAAACATTTCCAATCTAGCCAAGTACTTCCATACCAAATAAAATCTAATTTCCCACACCTATAATGGCTCTGACAGGCATTGCTTTCCTGCATTTCACATGCATTTGACACACGCACGTCAGCAAAATACCATTGACTTTAATGTGGCACTAACACTTGGCAGTTCAGAGGCTGCGCTTGACTTGCTTTGCATTTCTTTGGACAGAGAATGTACTATGATGGCCTGTACACACTGTGATTTTTTCAGACGGATTTTGGCCCAAACTTGTCTTGCCAACACACGGACGCACAAAGTTGTCAGAAAATCCGATTGTTCAGAACGAGGTGACGTAAAACACGTACAATGGGATTATAAAGAGGGCAGTAGCCAATAGCTTTAGTCTCGTAATTTATTCTGAGCATGAGTGACACTTTGTGCGTCTGATTTGTCTACACACGATCAGAATTTAAATGATCGTATTTTGTTGTCGGAAAATTTTAGATTCAGCTCTCAAACTTTGTGTGTCGGATATTCTGGCGGAAAAAGTCAGATGGAGCCCACACACGATCGGATTTTCCGATAAAACAATCCGATCGCACATTTTCCACCGGAAAGTCTGACCGTGTGTACAGGGCATTAGAGTTACCCTAAACATTTTTTCTCTTTTGTGTTCACATGTGTATTTTTTATAAACCATAGTCTCTATCATTTTCATGTACTTCTTCCAAGTACCTGGTTGATCCTGCCAGTCACCTTTATTTCCTGTTCTAAACTGACCACACAAAACACAGAACTTGATCTGTGTTTAGCGGGGTCAGTTTTAATCCTTTGGCTGGCCATTTAGAGGTACAGGACTGCCTGCATTGGGTAGTTTGTTTGACAACTACACCCAGCGACCAATCACAGCATTCCTCTATCAAACACCCCCTTCCCGATCACAGCTTGGCTCTCGAACACGTCCCCTACTCAAGCACAGCCTGCATCTTACCTCAGGCTGAACAGACAATGGAATGCAGGCATATTGTGTGTCTGCACAGTGTCCTGTAACCACATCCCCCATTATCAGGAAGAAGAGATGCATGGTCACATGACAGAACTTTGTAACCCTTGTATAAAAAAGTAAGAAAGATCATTTCTGAAACTAAGCAAAAACATTTAAAGTGCCTGCATAGCTGAATTGGAAAGTGCCTGACATCCTATGCTCACAACTACTTTAAGATGTGTTTGATCTGCAGGCAAAGCAGGTCATAATGGGGTTTATTTACTAAAGCTTGAGAGTGCTAAATCAGGCTCAGGTCTGTACAGACACCAATTGGCTTCCAGGTTTTATTGCCAAAGCTTAAACACTTCAGCCTCGGAAATGTTTTACCCCCTTCTTGACCAGGGCATTTTTGCAAAATGGCACTGCGTTATTTTAACTGACAATTGTGCGTGCGGCGCTGTACCCAAGAAAAATTGGTGGTATTTGATCATCTCTGTGGTTATTTTTTGTGCTATGAACAAAAACAAAAAAAAGAAAATTTTGAAAAAAAAAAACAACTTTCTACTTTCTGCTATTAAAGATATCCAATAAAAAATAAATAAATAAATAGATCCATGTTCCTGCTTAGCAAAAACACAAGCTCTCTATCTTCCTTACTAGCAGAACAGCAATCTGCCTTGTTTACACAGGCAGACCACCGTTCTGCCTCTCTCCGAATGATCATCGGGTTCCCGGCGGATATCGGGTTTGCCGAACCCACTGACTGGCTCCCACTGTGTCCAATCACAGCGGGAGCGGGTCTCCGGGGGCGCGCTTGCCCCAGACTCAGTAGTAAGCAAAGCTACTATGCACAGCTGCACCAGATTCTGAGTGCGCCAGCTTTAGTAAATCTCCCTCAATGCCTTTTCTCATCAAATACTATGCCTTCTATTTTGATTTATGCTTCTGAATAGCAAACACAGTGCTTTACAAAAGTGCCTATTGACACGAGCCCTAACCCACTTATGAAAAATGGGCACTATACAGTCGTTAGGATGTTTGATGTAATTTATAGTCCTGATCGGAGTGACTGTCACATTTATGTCTGTCATACATAACCAGATATAAGTCATGGCAACAGATGAATAAGAAGAAGACACTACCGATTTTTATTTGGGTTTATTGAAAAAAAAAAAAAAAAAAAAAGGGAAGAAGGGTGGGATGGGGATACAATGTTCTGTATTCCTAATATACCTCTTGATAACATTGTCATAGCAAGATAATTAGAAAGAACACACAGGACACCACTGAGAGGCAGTTCTGGCAGGGCTCTGTATGACATTCTAAACAAGTTCCAAATCAAGTAACTATGTGCTGCAGAAGAAAATAAAAATAAGCTGAACTAAGACTGGCCATACACCTATAGATTATCTTCAGATTTTCTATGGTCAGATGGAAAAAGTGGAACCGATTCCTCCATCTATGCTGAACTGTGTGGATGGAAGAATCTCCCACTGGCCCAAGCTTCCATATCTTGCTAGTCGGCCCCGCTGGCTCTCATAATACCTGAACATTCTGATTGGGTGCAGGCATTGTTTAGGTTGAGAGCCAGTGGGAGCAAGATACTGAAGCTTGGCCCAGTGGGAGATACCTCCATCCACACAGTTTAGCATACATGGAGAAATCTGTTGCACTTTTTTCCATCTAACCATGGAAAATCTGCAGATAATCTATAGGTGTATGGCCAGATCCCCCTTCATTTGTGTCTCACATGTTCCCCTCCCAGGCACTGCACCTCCCAGTGGGAGGGTTTCAGTAACAGTGGCAGGACCAGGTGTGGCCAGGTGCTTATTGACATGGAACTGGCTTGTGAATAAGCAGTGACAATGCTGATAACTACACTCCTGAAACATTTTTTTTTCATCCCATTGTAGTGCAAGCCGACTGGCATTCAGGAGCAGTAAAGCAGCATTGCCACACCATCACAGGAAGCAGCATTAGGCAAACTATACTGGCAGGCTCAAGAGGCATTTGTGGAATTTTGAACAGGGATTAAGGCCTCTTTACCACTTGTGCGACTGCTAAGTCGCAAGACAATTCATTCCCCCATGATTTCAAAGGTAGTCAGGTTGAAAATAAGTCCCATCTAGTTAAAAAAAAAAAAAAAAAAAAGATCAACCATACAATCCCATATACACAATCCTTCACCTGTAGTTGATCCAGCGGAAAGCAAAAAACCCCAGCAGAGCATGATCCAATTTGCCACAGCAGGGAAAAAAATTCCTTCCTGATCCCCCGAGAGGCAATCTGATTTCCCTAGAAATGTCAGTTCCCAGTTATGTTCATTCAGGAAATAATCCAGGCCTTTTTTTAAAGCCATTTACTGAGCTGGCCAGAACCACCTCTGGAGGGAGTCTATTCCACATTTTCACAGCTCTTATTGTGAAGAAACCTTTCTGTATTTGGAGATTAAATCGTGTTCCCTACAAGAGTGTCCCCTTTGTCCTCTGAGATGACCTTAAGTTATTCACTTTAACACCACACGTACATGTTGATCATATCCCCCCTTAGTGGTGATGGTTGTAAACCTTTGTTATTTAAAAAAAAAAAAAAAAATGAAACATATACTAACCTCCACTGTGCAGTTGGCTTTGCACAGTGTGGCCCCGATCATCGTCTTCTGGGGTCCCCAGGCAGCGCTCGGAGCTCCTCCCCGCATCGGTAAACCCCCTGGGAGAAGCGCTCTTCCAGGGGTTACCTTGTGGGCACGCTCCCACCTCCATAGACAAAGAATGCCGGACTAGGCCACGCCCCTGGATCTTTGGATTTGATTGACAGCAGCGGAAGCCAATGGCTGTGCGGCTATCAATATATCCAATCAAGAGCCGAGAACCACGGGCAGACAGGTCCAGCGTGTCTCCGCCGAGGGAGCAAAGGGCTCAGGTGAATAAAATGAGGGGGAGCTTGGGCGGTCAGAAGTTTTTCATCTTAATGCGGGATGCTTTAAGGTGAAAAAACACGAGGGTTTACAGCCCCTTTAATCTCTTCTCAAGAGAATAAATTCAGTTCCTCTAATCTTTCCTCATAGCTGAGCTCCTCCATGCCTCTTATCAGTTTGGTTGCCCTTCTCTGCACTTTCTCCAGTTCCCCGATATCCTTTTTGTGAACTGGTGCCCAAAACTGAACTCTCTCTCTGGTCTATACCTCTTCATACAAAAAAGGACTTTGCAAGCTATTATTGAGCTTATGATTTAACAAAACCCCCAGATCCTCGTTTATCAACAATAAACCTCATTTGCCAGACAGTCGCCCAATTAGACAGAGCATTGAGGTCGGCTTGTAAATTGGAGACATCCTGTAAGAACGTTATTCCACTGCATAGCTTGGTGTCATATACAAAGACTGAATGGTACTTTTAATCCCAGACCCAATATCATTTATAAAGATATTAAAAAGTAAGGGTCCCAGCACTGAACCTTGGGGTACACCACTGATAACCTTAGACCATTCAGAGTAAGAACCATTAACCACTACTCTCTGAATACGGCCTATTAACCAGTTTTCTATCCATTTACAAACTGATATTTCCAAGCCTGTAGACTTTACCTTACACATAAGCCGTGTGTGTGGAACTGTATCGAAACGCTTTTGAAAAATCCAAGTATACCACGTCCACTGCCACCCCTCTGTCCAAGGTTTTACTTACCACCTCATAAAAAGAAATCAGGTTTGACAACTTCTGTCTTTAATGAAGCCACGCTGTCTGCTGCGTAAAAAATATTTGTTTCCAGCAAGAACTCCTCTATGTGGTCTTTTATTAACCACTTCAGCCCCGGAAGGATTTACCCACTTCCTGACCTGAGCACTTTTTGCGATTCGGCACTGCGTCGCTTTAACTGACATTTGCAACGTTGCACCCAAACAAAATGTACGTCCTTTTTATTTCCCACAAATAGAGCTTTCTTTTGTGGTTTTTATTTTTTGCACTATAAAACAAAAAAAAGACAATTTTGAAAAAAAAAAAAAAATTTTTTAACTTTTTGCTATAATAAATATCACCAAAAATATATATAAAAAAAACCTAAAAAAAAAAAAAAAACTTTCCTCTTTTTAGGCCGATATATATATTCTACATATTTTTGGTAAAAATAGTAATAATCGTATATATTGATTGGTTTGCGCAAAATTTATAGCGTCTACAAAATAGGGGATAATTTTATGGCATTTTCATTTTTTTTTTTTTTTTATTAGTAATGGTGGCGATCTGCGATTTTTAAATCGGGACTGCGACATTATGGAGGACAGATCGGACACTTTTGACACTATTTTGGGACCATTGTCATTTATATAGAGATCGGTGCCTTAAAAATGCATTGATTACTGTGTAAATGACACTGGCAGTGGAGGGGTTAACCACTTTAGGGGGTGCTGATGGTGTTAAGTGTGTCCTATAGAGCGATTCTAACTGGGGGGGGGGGCTACACCTCACATGACAGTGATCACTGCTCTCGATGACAGTGTGCAGAGATATCTGTCCTGTCACTAGGCAGAATGGGGACATGCTTCGCTTACAAAAGCACCTCTCCATGACACGATCGTGGGCACCTGATGGAGACCGCAGCGTGCACCCGCAGCACCGCTTTTTAAAGGGGATGTACCTGTACGCCCTTTTGCTCACCAGTGCCATTCTGCCGACGTAAATCAGCATGCACTGGTCGGCAAGTGGTTAAACTCTCCAGTATCTTCCCAACTATAGAAGTTAAACTGGTCTATTGTTACTTGGTAAAGACTTTGATCCTTTTTAAATATAGGCACCACATTGGCCCTGCGCCAATCCAGTGGTACTATGCGAGTCATTAACAAGTCCCTACAAATTAGAAACAGTGGCTTTGAAATTACAGAACTCAATTCTTTTAGGATCCGTATGTGGATGCCATCTCCGGTCCAGGTGCTTTATTCCCCTTTAGTCTATCTAAAAATTTCTGGAACATATCACTTTTGAGCCATTGTGGATCATCTGGGACTGTGTCAATACCATCCCATATATGGACATGAGCTCCCTCCATGCTCCTTTGTACATACAGAGCTGAACAACGTATTTCCAATGAGTACCGTTCATATCTGAGCGACTTCAAAAGTAGTCCCTGCACTATTTTAGTCCAACTTTGATGCAACTTGAGGTCCATAAACCTCAAGATTACACAGACATTGCTTAAAGTCGCGTCAAAGTCAATGCAAAATTGCTTCAAAATCATGGCCAGGTCGCACAAGTGTGAAAGGGGCCTAATAGTAAACAGATGTTGCAGCATATATTTTTTTTGTATGTGAAGCCATTGTTCTAACAGAGATGTGGTTAATTGCCCCATGGTTCAAGTTCTGATGTTCACACAGCCATTGTAGGTTCTTTTGGTTGTGGACACAGGTCAGCATGGTATTTTTCACTCCTGGTTAGTGTTTAGCTGAAGCCATTTATTATCAATCAACTGCGTTTACTCTTTAAATCATTATCACAACAGAAACTACCCAAATGACTCTGATCAAAAGTTTACATACCCTGGTGATTTTGGCCTGATAACATGCACACAAGTTGACACAAAGGGGTTTGAATGGCTATTAAAAGGGTAACCATTCTCACCTGTGATCAGTTTGCTTATAGTGTGTATAAAAGGTCAATGAGTTTCTGGACTCCTAACAGACCCTTACATTTTTCATCCAGTGCTGCACTGACGTTTCTGGATTCTGAGTCATGGGGAAAGCAAAAAAATTTTCAAAAGGATCTGCGGGGAAAAGTTAGTTGAACTGTATAATACAGGAAAGGGATATAATGCAAATCAGCAGTGTTCAAACTCTAATCAAGAAATGGAATAATAAGGGGTTCTGTTGAAACCAAACCATGGTCAGATAGACCATCTAAAATTTTAGCCACAACTGCCAGGAAAATTGTTCAGGATACAAAGAAAAACCCACAAATAACTTCAGATGAAAGACAGGACTCTCTAAAAACCATGTGGTTTGGCTGTTTCAAGATGCACAATAAGGAGGCACTTGAAGAAAGATGGGCTACATGGTCGAGTTGCCAGAGGAAAGCCATTACTACGCAAATGCCACAAAGTATCCCGCTTACAATACGCCAAACTGCACAGAGACGAGCCTCAAACCTTCTGGCAAACACATTTGTTTTGGAGTGATGAGACCAAAATTGAGCTTCTCTGTCCACAACCATAAACATTATATTTGGAGAGGAGTCAACAGGGCCTATAATGAAAGGTACACCATTCCTACTGTTAAACAGAGGTGGATCGCTGAGGTTTTGGGGATGTGCGAGCTACAAAGGCACAAGAAATTTGGTCAAAATTGATGGCAAGATGAATGCAGTATGTTATCAAAAAATACTGGAGGAACATTTGCATTCATCGGCCAGAAAGCTGCGCATGGGACATACTTGGACATTCCAACATGACAATGATCCAAAACACAAGGCCAAGTCGACCTGTCATTGGCTACAGCAGAATAAAGTGAAAGTTCTGGAGTGGCCATCTCAGTCTCCTGACCTCAATATCATTGAGCCACTCTGGAAAGATCTCAAACGTGCAGTTCATGCAAGACAGCCCAAGGAACTAGAGGCTTTTTGCCAAGAGGAATGGGCAGCTTTACCATCTGAGAAGATAAACAGTATCATCCACAAATACCACAAAAGTATTCAAGCTGGGATTGATGTTAAAGGGGGCAATACACGGTATTAAGAACTGGGCATGTAAACTTTTGATCAGGGTCATTTGGGTAATTTGTTGTGATTATGATTTTAAAAGAGTAAACACAGTTGATTGATGATAAATGGTTTAAGCCAAACACCAACCATGAGTGAAAGGAAAGTTTGTTATCATTCATATTCTCTGAAAAATGGCCAAGAAATTATAAAATTAAAACCCATGAGCACAACTGTATATATATTAGAGCTGCACGATCGTTAAAAAGGGTAACTCCGCTTTCGCAGGGAAAAAAGCAAATAAAGAAAATATCTAGCGCATATGACTGCGACACTAATCATTTTGTAATTAAATGTTATTAAAAATGACCTTTCCTTTTCAATCTGCAGCCAGTGTAACTTTCTGAGAATACATTGCAATATGGCTACCTGGAATACTAAGTTAAAAAAAGTATTTTTTGCTAGAAAATGACTTGGAACCCCCAAACACACAAAATATTTATACATATATTAGCAGAGGCTATTTTATGTCACACCATATTTGCGCAGCAGTCTTTCAAACGCAATTTTTTTAAAACAAAAAATACAATTTAAAAAGGTTGTAAACCCACTTTGAAAAAAAATAAAAAATAAAAACCTAACACCTGCAAGACATACATACTAGCTCATTATGTAATACTCACCTGAGATTGAAGCCCTCGCTGAGGTGCCTGTACACAGCACCGGTTGGCGACATCAGTCCTGGGGGTTACTTCTGGGCATCGCAGCTCCTGCGCTGTGATTGGCTGGAGCCGCGATGACGTCACTCCCGTGTATGGGAGCCGCCGGTAATGGCACACTCACCATGCAGGTTTAGGAGATATCCTGGGTAGCTACAGGTAAGCCTTATTATAGGCTTACCTGTAGCAAAAAGTGGTCTATAAGGATTCACAACCACTTTAATAAACACACACACACAAATCATGCAGCTCTAAAATTAGATATGTAAATTGTATTATATATATATATACACACACACACACAATATATATATCTATCATTTTAGGATTAATAATAATAATAATAATAATAATAATAAGCCTTGCTATTGACAGAAGAAAGCATTACAATAGCATCCCCTAAACCCTGTACCAAGAGGTTACAATGAGTAGGCAGGTACAATCATGGAGAATGACCTATAAACAATGCTTTCAGGGGTAAAGCACTCAAAAGACCAAACTAGCTTTTAGTTAAATATGCACAATTTATTGAAGAGATTAGGACAAAAAAACAATAAACCAAATACATAACATTCAAAGCACCAGAGGCAATAATACCCCACCATGCATTTTATCACCAGTCGTTCTTCGTATAAGGTATTAAAAAAAGGCGGGGACTCATACGGAAAATAATATGGGCGTTTAGGAACAGAAGGGGGGGGGGGGAATTAAAGTCCTTCTGACACAGCACCAACTTGAGTGTTTATTCCACTCCATCTGTACTAAAAGTACCAAAATAAAACCAGGGTCAGCCACAGTTTTGTTTTGTATTTTATAGCTGGGAAAAAAAAAATTGAAAAAAAAATATATATAAAAAAAAAAAAAAAAATTCTTCCCACAGGGCAGGCAAACAGTGTCCCAGAACTCAAATGCCAAGTAGCTGTACGTACATGCCACATACTACAGTTAAGCACAAATTCAAGTAACAATTACATACTTACAGAGTCTACATGTACCTACCCAAAAAACTTGAACCATTTCACAAAACAGATACAAGCAGTTTAATCAGAACAACTGAGGTACGGGATAAAACACAAATATTTATGCTTATATTTCATTATATAGCAAGAGAGTTGGTGAGGGTGGGAAGAAATGCCAGTTTGAATTATTAGAAGCTATAAAAAATAAAATAAAATAAAAAAAAGTGCCAAATAAAAAAAAAAAACAAACACAGGAAAAAGGAAGTGTTAAGCACAGCATGTAATATTGTCATTGAAAGTCAACCCGTAATTTAATTGAAGTACTGGCTTAATACATCACAACTGTGACATTTTCATGAAAATAAATAATTTGACAATACAAAAAGGTGCACTTTAATGCATGTCCACGCAAGGGCCAAAGGGTAGTTATGAGCTTATAAAACTATTTCCCATGAAATGTAAAAAAAATAAAAAAAAAATTGGAGAGGAGAGACCACAATTCCTTTCAAGGAAGGAATGAAAAGAAAAGGAAGTGTATATGGAAAAAAAAAATGTACAGCTAAAACAAGGGCACATAAGGGGGGATGCAATGGAGACAAAAAAAAAAGGTTTAAACCAAAAAACAAAGAGGTTACTGTGAGAACACCCTTTGGAATGGCTATATAGCTTTTACTAATATGATCCTGGCTATAAGTGCAAGATGGCCAATATGGAAACCAGTAGATCAAAACCCTGTTTTAGCTTTCCAAAAAGGTAAAATTCTTCACGTGTTAGCACTGCAAAAATAATGCATGTGGAAGTTTAAATAACAGCTTCCTATAGCAAACCAGTTATGGAAAAAAAAAAAAAAAACAGAATCAGCTTGGTAAATGAATGGCTTCCCTACAAGAGAACAAAGTCATTTCCTGACAAGAATATTAAGTAGTTTGTAATTGGACAAAAGAAGTGTTTCAATTTGGGAAAACTGAACAAAAATAAAATAAAAGTCATTCTAAATTTTAGCACCTACTTTTAATGTCAGTGCACCCAACTAAGTTTTACTTTTCTATAGCTTGCTGTACCACTTTGGCACAAGTATAAAAAAGTAAAAGCTAATTGTACCTTCCCTGAACAATGGCACAAAAACAACTAACAGTGCGATGCCAGGATGTGCATGGCACAACATTGAGAAAACTGTATTAAACAGGAGTGACAAAGCTGCACTGGAATTGGCTTGTGCAGTCTCCTTGGCTCCATAGAGGGTAAAGCTACAACTGATCCATGCTGATTTCCAAAATGAAAAAAACAAACAAAAAAAACAAACAAACTAGATTAACTGTATAGCAGCCTCAATGCTACATCTGTAGAATAGTTTCTTGCAGAACCGTCTTTTCAAAACCAAGGAGTCCAGAGCAGCATATTTCAAAGTGACCGTCTGGAACAATACGGATTTCAAATACTATAGTCCGGAAGGACTCCTTCATGTGGCCACGTTCAGCTCAAGTACCGAAAAAGTAAAGTTTTGTGCTCAATTAAAAAAGGGGTCCGTTTCCTCATCCATATTAACATCAGGCACCAGTTGATCTGAAACCTCCTTAGCACCATATCCTGAATTCAATGCATTGAAATCTGAGGAAAACCAGGGATGGTCCAGAATTTCTTGAGATGTAAGCCGTTCTGACGGATCCCGTCGAAGAATGCTACGTATGAGGCATTTTGCCTTGGGTGACAAGGTCTCTGGAATGTTAAACTGGCCACGACGGATTTTACTGAACAAAGAGCTAGGTTCAATGTCATGAAATGGGTATCGTCCTACCAACATGGTGTAGAGCATTACGCCTAGACTCCATACGTCAGCTGCCTTGCCAGAATAGCTGCCATTGGTGTTCAGGATTTCTGGACTAACGTAGGCTGGGCAGCCATGTTTGTCTGATAGAGAATCATCAGATCCTGACAGAACATAAGCATCTTCAAGACTTTCTAACTTGACTTTAGTCCTAGGATTAAAGAAAAATAAAAATAAACAGGGTTAGGGCATACATACTCAGTTTTAACAATAAAAATGTTCCAGAAGGAACATAACATCCACCAAAAAAGCATATAGAAATATTTTTTAAAATATAAATGTACCATCAATAACAATATTGACCATCAACGGGGTAGCCTACAATTGTTACACCAGTGCTCCATAGGAATCATTGGCTAACCCCCTTCCCAAAGAAACTTATATTTTTTTTAAATTAAAGTATTTACATGCATGATCCAATTCTTAAGTGTACTTATTACCACTAGCATTCTGTAGACAAAGGTCTCCCAACATGATGTCCTGTGCTGGGAAGAAGTTTGTAAATGTTCTCTCTTTGAGGGCCATCAGTGACACTTTACAAGGTTGGTGGATATCAGCCCTGGCTGTAGCTCCAGCTTACTTATGATCAGAAACTAAATTTGAGAGTTCCAGATCATGTAATCAAACATTTGATTAACAAACAATTAAACTCTCCATTATCTCCAAATGTCTGCATGCCAGTTTTGCTCCTCTGTACAGTGGGCAGGTAACAGCAAAAACCCATCTAGCTCTGTAACATAACTAGGTTTTGTGGTTGCCGACTCTGGGCTTCTCCCTCCTCCATACTGTGGCCTCATCAGCCAATAAGGCAGAAGAGAGAATTCAACTATTGACGTCTGAAGCTGAATCACACATTATAGGACACCCTTTTGGGGTACTCAGGTGCAGTACAGAGGAGCAAACCTGGCATGTAAGCATCTGGGAGGTACCTGCTTGTTTTGGTGAAAGATGGCGGGGGTCATACAAAATTTATCTAAAAATAGCGGTCTCCTAATTGTGGCCTGGGTGTCAGATGAAGTCCTTTGCTTGCTTTTATCCAGCCCTTGGGGCACAGTTTTCATCCACTGATAAAACATTGGGGCATAGTTCCCCCCCCCCCCTGCCCCACTGACACCAATGAAGGGGCAGAATTCCTCCCAAGGACACCAACAATGGAGCATTGTTTATGTTCACTGATGTTGGAACCTTTTCTAGTTCCAATGCCCACAGTCTGGGCCTCCTTAAGTCTAAAGGACAGTAAACTTGCCCTTTGTTTAGAAATTTTGGAGACCCCGATCTTAAACAATAAAACAAAAAATCTTCTAATCAACTTGCCGAAATGAGGTCATAAATAGCCTGGTAATAAAGAAGTAAAACCTATGCAAGACCATACTTTAAAAAGGATATCCAAGATCAATACATGGACAGCCTAATTCGATTTTGTTTCTCTTCTGAAGTCATGAGCTTGTCAAAAGAGGAAGCAATTGAGCCTGTGAATGCTTTCCCATTAGTGGTGAAAGAAACCACAGAAGCCTGAATCAGAGGCAGCCATGGCCCTCAGAAACAGGAAATGCATCTTCGTCACCATGGGAACAGACAGGGAACCCCAAGCAAGACAAAAGCGACTTTGATAGGGGCATTCAATCATGGCATTCAACGCTCTTTACCCATCTGTAGAGCAACAAAAACAAGTAGATTCATTAAATTGTTAGGAAACTATTTTATAGATCAACACCTTTTCTTTCTGTATGCTGCCATTTCCACAGACCACACTTCAAGCTTAAATTGTATTTGTGATCCAGGTTCGGTACTAAATTAACACAGCTTTAGCGAGCATGAATAGATTGAAAATGTATCCCACTAGCGCCTAGGCAGGATTTTCACGTAAATAAAGAGCGCTGTGAGAAAAACAGGGAATCGAGGGAGGCATCTTGATGAGAGAAATCTGAGGAGAATTATTTAACGGATTTCCCTGCCTGTTTCCAAGGAGACGAAGACGTAGATTCAGTCTCCAAGAATTACTGCTGTACTTCTGTGGTTTCCCCTCAGTACTAATGGAAAACATTTTGCATTCAGCTTCATCTCAGAAGACCTGGTAATGTCTTAGCCAGATGAAGCTTTTGAACAAGTCAAATGCAAGTGAGGAATGTTTTATAACAAAAGACAATTAGAAAGATAAAAACAGGATAAATATACAGAAGGGGTCTCTTGACACATAGAAAACAGTTCATAAAAAAGGAAGCTCTGTCATAAGGTATGTCTGCACAGTGGCTACGCGGGAAGCACTAGGTGTGCCGGGGTCATCAGCGCAGGTCCTACAAGATGCATGTTCAGGAGAACTAGAAGATAGGTTGAATGTATAATAGGTTGCTCTTTTGGAACCAGCATTTCCATGTTTAATTGATGGAATAACCCTGTAATGTAGCAAACCCCAGTGTTTTTCTTTACTTTGGAGCAAGGCCCTAAGCCTGTGCGCTCCAATATATAGCTACAACTTATGCCGATTCAAATACACTTATTTGTATGTTCTTTCCAACTCCATAAACGGTTGCCTTTTGATAATAAACACTAAGCCCTTATACACACGGTCGGACATTCCGACAACCAAATCAGACGGATTTTGTCCGACGGATTTTGCCCGAAACTGTTGCATACACACAGTCGGACAAAGTTGTCAGAAAATACGATCGTACTTGACGTGATGACGTTATTTCGTTAGGACGGGACTACGTTCAGGCTAGTAGCCAATAGCTTTGGTCTAGGAATTCGATCTGAGCATACGTGGCACTTTGTCTGATCGGAATTCTCTACACATGATCGGACAAAGTCCGATCAGATCATGTTGTCGGAAAATTTTATAGCTTAGCTGGAAAACTTGGTCCGTCGGATACTCAGACGGAAACAGTCCGATGGAGCCCACACACTGTCAGATTATCAGACAACACGGTCCTATCGGACATTGTCCATCGGAATGTCCGACCGTGTGTACAAGGGCTTAGGATTGACAATGGGACTTTTTAAAGGTGGCAGATAAATGTATAACAAACCATAGCATGTGCCATAACATTTATCACACATCTTATACAGTAGGACTTCAGTTGCCCACTAAGTACATTTAACCGATTGGTTGAAGCTCTATGTGAGCTCTGATGGTCTGGGACCCCCGCTTTATATACTCTGCAAACTCACTGTATACCTTCTATGTCCCTGATACCTGAGAATTCTTCTCACCTCACTGCAGGTAAAGGGATTGTAAAGCCAGAAGGTTTTTTTATCTTAATGCATTCTACGGATTAACCACTTTAGCTCTGGGAAGGATTTACACCGTTCCTGATCAGAGTACTTTTTGCAATATAACTGACAATTGCGTGGTCATATGACGTTGCACTCAAACAAAATTGATGTCCTTTTTTTGCCACAAATAGAAAACCAAAAGAAAGCTCTAAATCTATATCTAGAACTTTGTTTTATTATTATTTTTTTATTTAATGTAGCTGATGCTGTTTAGGCGCTGGATTTTTTCCTTCCTAGTCGGTGACTGCTTACACATTTTCTAACATTTTGGAAAAAGTGTGCTCTCAAGGGCTTCTGAGGGGGCAAGCACTTGTCATTTTCCCCTAGGAAAGCCCTAAACTGCCCAGCCCTTGCTCGATTATCACAGTAGTGGATGCTAAAAATCAAGCTGTGTATGGTCACCATTTGACAGGAATCCTACATGGACCCTAAAGGTTAGAACAATCCAAAAACTGAAATAGATTTAAAATGGAACTATAGAAGAAATACTCACTTCCTGCCCCAAAAAAAATACACCGGAACAGGAAAGGAGATGAAAGCCTGCCATCGGAGAGGGTGGGCACTTTTTTTTTTTAGGCTGTCAGTTGACATCCTAAAACCATGTACTACTGCTTCACTGGACCAGCTCTGTGCTTCCACGAATAGTAGAAGCCAATTTGTGGCAACTCTACCTTTTTAAACACAGAACGACCATCAGCCTAATTTCAGACATACAGACAACAGTAGCAATTAACATTTCTGTTCTCAAGAAAACAGTTGAGACTTGTGCAGGATCCTAAATGAAAGACTAGAAGGGGAGTATGGAGTATACAGTATGCCTGCTACGCTGAGCAAAGCATACAACACAGAATGCTGAGCAATGGTCAAATTTAAACATTGCTCATATAGGAATGTGCTGATGTGACAGGTTCCATCATATACTTCATTCCCTGCCAATGGCCTTTCCCCAGCACAATGCTTGTTTATTCGTACATGACACATTGCAGTTTGGACTGCTGTCTCAATATGTGTAAATGTAGGGTCAGCAAAATGTACTTCAACCAGCTTATATAACAGACGGACTCTCATGATTTGCACAAGGAAAACATAAATGGATGAATGGTTAACACACCTGCCACATGGTGCTTGGAAGAATTCCTGGAGTTTTTACGTCGTCCTTATGTTTGCAATGGTTTACCCTAGCTAATACGCACAAAACAAACAACAACGGTGTAGTGACTGTGTGACTGTATGACTGATAAGGACATTTGATTGCAAGTCCCTTTGGAAAATGGATTGATGTATATGGCCAATAAGGCCTAAAGGCCTAAAAGACCTACTAAAATAATTTCATATTATTGTGGACATCTGTGCTGATCTTCTGCAATCTTGTGCAACCATTCCTATCTATATGCACGTGCTCCAGTGTGTAGGCTTTTGGTGAACTTAAGCCGATGACCTTAGTTGAGGGCCACAGTAGGAAAGGACAGACTTGCACTACTCTTGGGTACCACCTGTAGAATTCCAAGAAGCATTCTCGGGTTAGCTGACCCTTTACAGGAAAACAGATTCCTGGGATAGGTATAAACTTTCACGTCTAGCAACTTATTTTATGAACAAGAAAAAAAAAAAAACCCCAACAACTTGATAAAAATATTTACAATTTACGGGGTCTCTAATAGATTTCAGAGAAATTAAAATTAGGACCTGCACATGGCAAGTTTTCAGCAAGTCTGTCTTGTACAGGAAAAAGAAAAAAGGATGGCCTTCCAAATAGATACTTGTGCATTATGTATTAATCATGGAGACGCAATGGTGTACACTACATTTAGGGGGTTATTTACGAAAAGGCAAATCCTCATTGTACTTGCAGTGCAAAGTGCACTTTAAATTGCACTGAAAGTGCAGTCCCTGTAAATCTGAGGGGTAGATCTGAAATGAGGGGAAGCTCTGCCAATTTTATTATCCAATCATATGCAAGCTAAAATGCTGGTGTTTTTTTTCTTGCATGTCCCCCTCAGATCTATGGAGACTACACTTTGCACTGGATTTGCCTTTAATAAATAACCCCCTTAGTTTTGGATAGTGTTGGGAGGGACTCAAACTTGTATCAACAAGATTTTTTCTGGCGTTTTACCCTTGTGATATCAGAACAAGAAATAAGAGTACAGGGGGCTACTGGAACAGAAGGCATGTCTATCAAAATGTAAGCAGAGGATCTGAAATCTGTTTTTTTGCAGTGTCCATTATAACAGCTTGCCATTCAGGTTCTTCTTGCTGCCTGTATCCAATTGGGGAGATTTCCCTTCACTTCCTGTCCTGTAAACACAATAGGAAAGCCTCCTTAGACAGTTGTCACTAGAACACGTGCTTCTAGACCAGTGGTCTCCACGCAGCAGTCTGTGGGCCAGATGTGGCCCTTTGCTTGCCTTTATCCGGGCCCTTGGGTCACTGTTCCTTCCATTGATACAAAGCACTATTCCTCCCACCGTCAACAAAGTTGAAGCACCATTCCCCACTGACACCAACAATGAAGCACTAATCCTTCCACTAACACCAATGATTGGGTACTGTTTCTCCCATCAATACCAATGATGGAGCATTATCCCTCCTACTAACCACATGCACTTTGCAATTTTTTCAATCCAGACCACAAAGCCTGAGCCATTTTCTACTTCCACTGGCCACAGTTCGGCAAGTTTGTTCCTTCTGCATCCCTCTTGTATTTCCTAGGCTGCAGGGAGCCTCTCAGGGCACTCTCCTACATACCTGGTGGTCCTGCCTGAAAGCCCTACGTTTCTGGACCCAGATCTACTCTCTGATCTGTCCTGCATGCTATGTTAGCACACAATACCTGGGAAGCCTTGTTGCATATGTATAGCCTCTCCTTGACTAAAGCTTAGAGTAAGCTGGTGGAGTTTGTCTTCTAGTAGCACATGATCATAGCTAAAGCCTTGCACCAACCATTCCTCAACTTTGCTGAGGTTAAACAGCACTTTATGGGAACCATGGTGCACAAGACACCCACTCCAAGTTTATGAAAAGTATGGGACCCCTGGGTCATCTAGAATGACAGCCTGAGCCTGGGCCTGGACTGTTTTTGGGTAGCGATATGACTGTCAATATGGCTCGTCTTAGAGTGGTACTATAGATTGTAGCACACAGGATGTTCTCCCTTTTCTTTTCCTCTCCCCTCCCCCCAGGCAACTCCCCTTCTTTCATTTCTTCTCTACTTCTTTGGGCTGCTCAAGTCACCAAGTGGCCCCTCTCTATCTCCCCTTTCTTAAACTTCCATCCCTTGCCAGGGCATGTCATCCTGGTCCCCTCTTCCATTTTCCTTGAGGTGTATATTCTTAAACACATTTCCCCATTGATGTGCCTTAAAAAAACATATTGCTGATGGATTTGTACAATATTTTAGCCCATTCTCAGCTTGTAAGGAATTCTTATACTTTTCTTATGCACATACATGGGCCAGGTAGAATTGTATTTTCCTATGATCTCTTGTGATCATTTGTGTTCAATCTTCTATATCTTGTTACAAAAAAGTTTTTATTGGATTTTTCAAAGTTGTGTAATGTAAAACAAGTTTGGGCTATAAACTTTAAAGCCTCATTTAGTGCTGCTGCTGTGGGGCTTTATGATCAATTTTACCTTTGCCAAATTTAAACTTAACTTGCCTTCAAGGGATAAAACATAATACCCACATACTCCTGAGACTGATCAGAAGGACATCCTTTAGACCAAACTGAGTGGCCTTTAGGAAAGAGCATAATATTGCCTACTTTTTAAAGTGTTTGTTAACCCAAAAAAGGGATATAATACAGATCCTGGTCTCTTAAAGCAGATTACATAGCAAAGTGATTAAAAAAAAAAAAGAAAAAAGAAAAAAAAAACAAACCTCACTGAACCTGGCACTTCCTGTATACCCTCTCTGCGCTGACCACAAAAATCAAGGCTGCTCAGCCCTGACCACTATGGTCAGAGTATGTCCCTGCATCATACGCTGCTGTCCCCTCTGCTCCCCCCCCCCCCAACCTCCTTCCTATCTGTCATCTCGCTCTGTGCCTGTCTCCAGCCCCCAGCCCCACCGCCACTATTATTGTAAAATAAAAACCTAAAATGTTAACTGACAGACCCTTTATTAGAGGCTGGCATAGCACACTATGTAAGTAGTTTTCAAAAACGAGCATTCTAAGTACCAAATTTGAGCTGTCTTCAGGCCACTTATGTGACTTGCGGATGCTTTACAGCTACAATACAGAGCTTCTGCGGAGGAGATGAGTGGCCACGTGATCTCCCCGGCTGATGTCAGAGGGACATCATGGCCCCTCCCGCAGGAGACATCCATCAGAGCTGTAAAGCAGCCGCAAGTCATGTGATCAGCCTGAACACAGCTCAACTTTCATATTTAGAACGCTCGTTTTTTGAAAAGTACTTAGTTTGCTATGCCAGCCTCTATCAGAGGGATTGGCATAGTCATATATAGGGGTTAACAAACCCTTTAAGTTTGCAGAGAGGAATGAAATTTGCCGGCCACCCACATGCGGTCATGGACAATTCATTTGTATAACTCCATGTAAATCTGTTTGCACGCAGGACTGGTCCTATAAAACACCAAGAAAAAGTATCCAGAACACAGTACAAGCACAAAAGTATAATGCTCATAATACCCTACTCACTAAACACGTCATCATATTTTATGTAACCCAGATTACATCGCATTCTTTGCTAAAGCTGATTAACAATTTCCTCAAGCCCCGTTTGTATGCTATTCAATTTGAGTGGGGTCAGAAAGGTTAGCAATACCATAAGTAAAATCAGCTGACTGCCATAAAAATGACACAGGAAAAGGCATTCTTAAACAGGAGTAATCCACAGGACTTTCAGATCTGCCAGCACTGGGCTTCACACTGAGCGAGTATAGGAGGAAACACTGCTTGACACAAGGACATCCACCAAACACTTAATAAGTGAACATTCCATGGAAAACAATGCTAAAGAGGTTTGCCACCTTCCCAAGCAAGCCAGACACAAATCAATGTTTCTCCAACTACCGGCCTCGTAGCTGTTAAGATTAAAGTGCAAATCTAGGTCTCACTATGGGAAACCATTTCTTAGATAGCAATGCAATTATCCTACGCTTATTTGGCATAACTTACTGTAGCCCAACTCAGGATAAGTCTCTTGAGGAATAGCTCAACTTCGAGATGTTGGAGATACAGCAATGAGCACAAACTTAAGCAGGTAACCAATCCACATATAGACTCTGCAATTTGTCTTAAGAAAACCTGCATTTTTAGCAATATGTCACTTAAGGGAAGCCTTACAGCATGCATAACATGACAACACAACTCTGGATTCCTAAGCATGTGGTTTTAGCCCTTCCTGCTTCATTTCTGATGCATTACAAAACCACAGCCCAGAAGAACACTCCCATGTAAAACGGTTACTGAACAAAATAAAAAAGTGTTACTTTCTTCATCTTCACCTTCAGTTGCACGTTGCTATAGGATGCCCTCGTGGAATATGGAACCCTCAGCTCTCAGAAGACCCTACTGGATGACCAAGTGATGTCATCCTTGCCTACGTGGGGACACTGGTAGCCAGGGCTACAGTTGCACACTGCTATAGGACATCCTTGTAAAATTTGGAATCCCCTGTTCTCAGAAGCCCTTACTGGATGGCCAAGTGAGGTCATCCTTGCCTAAGTGGAGACACTGGTAGCCAGGGTCTTTATATGAGGTGATGGGACTGCCTTAAATAACAATATTTTGAATTTGGTTTCAAGGTTTACTTTAAACTTGAGAAGTATGGGTATTTATTTTTCATACTTACCTCGGTGGATGGAGCATCAGACCGATGCTGCAGCTGTCCCCCAGTGTCTCTGCACTGAGAACTGAACACTGCTGCAGATGGCTCGGTTCTCACTCCTCCCTGAGCAGAATGATGCTGACTGACAGTCACCATCGCTCCTGGTCTGCTTCTCTTCTATTGGAGCGATGAGCTGTGGAGGGGCGGGGAGAGGCTGAGACTGCCATCAATCAAGGCATCTGGTGGATCCAGACTTGGAAAGTTGGGATGACGCGCTGCCTTGGCTGATGGCAGTGACGTCAGCGGAGAGCAGACTTCAGAACGCTCTCCGCTGAAAATCGGTCACAGGAGTGCAAAACTAAAAATTGCACCCCTGTGACCCATAGGAGAAGACCAGCCTAAAAAGCTCAGGCTGGACTTCTCCTTTAAAGTAAATCATTTGTCAGACTGTTAATTGTTTAAAGTGGTTGTAAAGACTGAAGGTTTTTTACCTTCATGCATTCTATGCATGAAGGTAAAAAAGATTTTGTGTGCTGGTCCCCCCCCCCCCCCCACCCAATACTCACCTGAGTCCCTTCTCGACCCAGTGATGTGCAATGGAGTCTCGGGTGTCCCAGGTCTCTCTCTCCTTCAATGGCTGAGACAGCAGCAGAAGCTATTGGTCCCCACTGTGGCTTTATGTGTCTTATGGATGCATAGAGCGGGGCCCAGGGTCGTGCAAGAGGCTTGCAATTGGGGGCACTGGTCAAGGTGGGGGGAGCTAGGAGCGCTGGCAGTGGATCCAAGAAGAAGAGGATCATGGCTGCTCTGTGCAAAACCATTGCACAGAGCATGTAAGTATAACAAGTTGAAAAAAAGATCACACATCATGAAGCTTTAATATTGCTTTAAATCTTGCTTCCATGTAGTTTGTAAAAAGTATTTATGTTTAGGTCAATCATACTGGATCATGTGCAGGCTCCATTTCTTGCTTAGTTGTGCTGAAAATTAATGTTAATGGAGTTTCCTCGCTGTTCAGAGTCTAAGTCTATGTATAAGGTCAGGTAAGCGAAAAATGTACTGTACGGATGAACTGTGTGCAATTTTAGTTGCAACTTAGAATGGTAAAGCAGCAGTTAGGTAGCAGGCACTATAAATGTTTCTGGTTTCTCCTTCCCAGCATTACATCAACACCCTGACCTAGCACCGGAATCCCAGTATAAACCAAGTAATTCTTTGCATGGACAAACATACCCCCTTGCCTCTCAAGAGAAAAATCCACTGCCATGTAAAAGGTGGTTCCAGAAACATTCCCCACTACACCAAGATCTGATAAACTCCATGTAACGAGCTCCCTGCTAAAGCCTCTTTTCTAGACTACAAGACAGCATTTCTATTCAGAAAAACAAACCTAAGCTCACAGATGAACTGCTGGATCTAACACTATGCATTGCTGCCCATTAAAAGTCATCAATCAAGGGTCATCATATCTTGCACATCTCTATCCCTTCCTCTGCATCACGATTTAAACACTCTTCAAGTACAGAAAAATACAGACTGATCTGCCAGAGATATAGCATGCCCCCGCCTCCTTCTTTGACAATACGATGTATTTTTGGCTCTGAATTCTAGAGCACATGGTGTCAGCCCTGCCTACTTAGTTTTTAATGGATTACAAAAAACACATACATCCTTCTTATCTACATAACTTCATGTATACAAGAATGGGTTATCAACAAGATTTCTGGCAAGAGGCATTTTCAAACACTTAATAGAGCATAACAAAACACTTTCAATGGTATATTGACCAGACAGAAAATAAGAGAAGACCATTGTCAAGGTTTACATATGCTTTAACTTTATTCATTTGTACATCTCTGCAGAACACATCTACGGCTTTCCCTTGCTGTTGTAGTAGAGACAAGACCCCCCCCCCCCCCCCCCCCAAGCACATACGAAATGTCACCTAGCATTTCATAACTGTACTGGAGCTCCAAAAATATTACACCCTACATCCTAGTCATGTGCAAACAAATCAACCACCGCTCCGAACATCAGAACTTAGACAACTGAATCCTCATTCACCTAAAAGCCCACATGTAGACCAAGACCCATTCTCCATCACCTGTCCCCTGGGACAAGACAAATTCTGCAGATGTATAGCAGGAAACCCCACTTCTTCCCCTAAGGCAGACAGGGACAAATCTAAGGGGGTGCCGTCATGAAAAAAAAAAAAAAAAGGGGAAGGGTTGAGGAAATGTTTTGTTGTTAGACACCATAAAAATGAAACATCTTGATGTGGTATGCTCAGTCGCTCACATGAAAGTATCATTCTTGTCACAGAGGATGCGTGCATAATTAGATTACCTTGCAGCCTTATCCTGTATCCTACGTGACCACATTCATTTCAGCTATTCAAGAACCTGTATATGGCTTTGAGTTTAGCACACTGCATTCCACACATTCTGCACATCTGAGATGGCGTTTACATCCTCAATGCCTGAATTGCTTAACACACATTTCACGTATAAAAAATAAAAAAAAAGGGGGGGGGGAGACTACAGTAATGTACATATACAGTATTTAACGGTCAACAGTTAACCATTTAGGATAATAAAACACATTATATAAAACGCTATGATCCTACTGTCACATTGGCGCCCCTTTGGTTCTCACAGCTATTCCTATTGTGAAAGGTTTATTTATTACAGGTACTTCTATAGTGCTGTCAATTTATGCAGTGCTTTACGTATATATTGTACATTTACATCAGCCCCTGCTCTCAAGGAACTTACAGTCCTAATTGCCCTAAAATCACAACCATATATACATACATATACTAGAGTCAATCAACCTAACAGCATGTCCTTGGAATGTAGGAGGAAACCGGAGCACCTAGAGGAAACCCACTCAGGCACAGGGAGAAACTGCAAACTCCAGGATAACGTGTTTCCTTAGTTCACATTACACATTAAAAAAGGGAAGCAGACGTCCACCTGGTCTTTCTATTTCTACCAGCTATGGACATCTCCATTGGATGGTCAAATCTTTAGTTGTTTGGATTGTCTCCTACTACAAAGTCACCTATTGCAGGTCATAATTGTGCTGTCATTTATTGCTTGAGATTAAGCCTGAACGCCTTGTCACAACTATATTAAGCTTCAAAACAGACTGACTGCAATGGTTGACTGGATCCTGTTGTCTACTTCACTTTAAAATTTGCTCGGAATAAATCCTGCCATCACCCTGTACCTGCCATGTGCTTCCAAGGACAAATTTGAAATCACATCCGTTTTCTTACCGACGGCACTGTGAAAGAATCATTATTCCAACTTTTGTATTTCCACAATAGTTTCAATAAAGTTTTTAGAGCAGCCATTCTCAAGCAGGGTTCTATGGGACCCCAAGGTTTGGCCTGAAGTCGCAAGGATTCCTTGAGATGATTAACGTCCCAGCTACATTGTCCACCAAAGCAAGGGGACACGTTTCAACTAACCCCTAAATGTAAGGGTCTCTTTTCTGCTGACCAACTGCCAATGAAAATGGAAAATGTTCAAATAACCAATTAATGTGAGGGGTCTCCTTTAAGGCTAATGTCCCACCTACATTGACCACCATTGGAAAAATGTTAACTAACCACCAATGTAAGGAGGCCTCTTATGCTGACCAGTGATGTCCTACCTCTATTGGCCACCAATAAAAATTGAAAATTTTCAACCACTGACCAATTTAAGGGGATCTCTTTTACGCTGACCACTGATATCACCCCTACATTGACAGCCAATGAAAAATGGAAAGTTTTCAACAAACCACCAAATGTAAGGGGGGGTCCCTTTTACATTGACCGTTAATGTTAAAGGTCAACACAATTTTTAAGTTTTCGTTATTACCAAAAATAATCTTGCATACGGCAGGATGTTAAAAACTGACCTAACCTGCATATCAAATATGCTAGGTATGCCACAAAAAAAACCTTGATATAACTTATCGAGCATGCTAATGTACCAGTAGCTATAGGTATAAATCAAATTTTAGCAGGGGGTTTCGCGAGACTCAAAAATTTCAGAGGATTCTCCAAGGTAAACAGGTTGAGAATGACAGATTGTTGTTTTTAATATAGGAAAAAAAAAAAAAACAAAGTGTAAATGTGCTGCATTGGATAAACAATAGCCCCATTAGTGGCTTAAGTTGGTCTTGACTAAGGCTACATGCCGAAACGCGTAATCCCTGTATTATTCCGCACCACACCTGGATTAATAAATGTATTCATTGCAGAAGATCGAGCTACCAGCTTTCCTTTATCTACACCTTAAGTTGGCCATACATTATACAATTTACCTAATTTACCTAAACCACATAATAGGAGGTCAAACCTAAACACTTTCAATTTGTATGCAATCAGGTAGGCCCTTGCACTGCAGTTGAAGGTAAATCTAAAGTAAATTGAACAAGAACATTGTATAATATATGGCTGGCTTTACGCAACTATATAGAAAAATGTTGGGAACAAAAAAAAAAAGAAAGAAAGAAGGAAATTCTAAACTTTAAGTGGAAATTAAAAAAACAAAAAACAAATACACCAGAGCACCACACAAACAAATTTAAAAGCATAAAAAAATGTATATATAAAATAATAATAATAATATATATTAAAAAAAAAAAAAAAAAACACTGATTAAACAACACGTTTTAATCCTTACCTTTCTTCATCATTGAAGATAAATTTCCTAAGTTTCAGGTCTCGCAGTACCACACCGCCATCGTGACAGTGCGCCACCGCTGACACGATCTGATAGAACAGTCTAGCTGCTTCTTCCTCTTTGAGCTTTTTACAGGTACGAACAAAAGAATGCATGTCTCCATGGCTTTTCTGAAAGAACACGTACGCTTTAGCCTCTCCGAGGATGATTTCACTTATTTGGTTAATGTTGCTGTGTATAGGTAGACAAAAACAGGGAGCTAGCGACTCCTGATAGCAGCGTATGTCAAAAACCTATAAAAAGAAAAAAAAAAGGGATTAAAAAAAAAAAAAAAGGAAAAGGGGGAAGGGGACACCAGAACAAAGGATTGAGAAAAGTCAGCACAGAGGGGAGCTTCACATGTGCTACAAGTATAGACATACCATCAGATCAAATCTAAAGTGCTATAACCCTTTGCAAACTATTGTTACTCTTTCAGCAGTCTGACCACATTATTTTATATTATTTTATTAGCCAATATGTATCATTGTATTTGGATGTCAGCATTGCGGTTTGCAAAAAAAGTAAATAAAAAATTAAATAAAAATAAGCCGGTACATACATCTGCCTAGTTATTGTGCATCTTACTTGCTGCACAGTGACTGCAGTCGGCTATAATGTGAACTGCGTCCCCTTTTTCAATATGGACCACATGACCAGCGCACATTTGTGCGTTTTCCTAAATGTCAAATACATAAAAATAGGTCTAGATGTTGAGCATTTAGAACCGGACATTTGTACTATTTATGCAGTCCACCAAGGAGGAAAAAAAATATGTGAATTGGTAGGTCCTGTCCTAGCTTGTAGCGAATATGCGTGCCGATATAAAATATATTTTACGTAGATCAAAAAATAAACAAAATAATTAAAAATACAAAAATTCCCTCCAAGCTCTCATTTTTGCATTTGATATTATTGATATAACAATTGTATTGGAGATAAAGATTACAAAAAATAAAAAGTACTTTTTATATAACAAATTAAAGTTTAATAAATCAAATAATAATCATATTTTATTACAATAAAAAACATTTTTTTTTTTTTGGGCAGGATTATGTAAAGTATTTTATATTTGTGGCCCGTGTCCATTTATTGCAAGGTGTACACACACATAGTGTAACCTCTGCTATTATTGCACAAAGCACATAAGAAAGTACGGCTTTGTCACATGCAATTTAATTTGGATATGTCAGCAGAAATGTGCGGTTTGCTTAAGACTGAGCCACATGGCCTCAGAGGACAGCTTATGCAATTGAAGGGTCTGTATTTCAAGCTAAAAACTTCTGAATTGAGAAAACGTGAAAGAACGAAAGACATTCATAAACACCGCAAAAAAAAAAAAAAACCCCACATGACTCACCCCCCTAGCAGCATCCCCATTAGTCCCCCCCCAAATACACGGAGCTGTATTACCTAAAACATTCCATTTAGAGCGTGCAGAATAGATTGCTGTATTAGTCTCCATGGGGAATTATGGAGCTGTCTACAGTTTGCAATTACATCATTCGCGTCCCATTGTTTATGAATGAATGAGGACACCGGTTTAGACGTTGCATTTCCACAAGGTCCTCCATTGTGGAGCAGTGCAAATCGAACCCCACCATGAATGGGGAACTCAATACGGACAGCGCCAATAGCGGGGGAACAAGGCTGTCTGCTCATGTAAGCCTCGGAATATTGCCGACACAGCAATAATGGAGGCTGGGACATGAAAAGCAGAGTGAAGCCATTGATGACGGCCTTTGTACAATAGCTTGTTTTATCTACAAGGACTGTGAGGGTGCCACCAGGTACTGAGCTAAAAGGGGCTTTGTATTCAATGCAACTGGCACAAAAGCGCACATCAAAGAGGGTTTTTTTGTTTTTTACTGGAAAAATAGGAGTTATGTGAACACCTGCAAAAAGGGGTTTCCCCAAAATCGTTCCCTTATATGAAGAGTGAAGCTTTCTGCTCAGGTCATTGACTGCTCTCCTGCCCCTCCCCCACCCCTGGGTAATGCCTACATCTCTAATGGCATGCATGAATACAGATGTCAATGACCTCTTAAAGTGGAACTTCACCCAGAAATATAACTCCTCCCCCCTGCCTCTTGCGGCTGATTGCGTTTCATGAACACACGCAAAAGTTGCACAATGTTGCGTACACAAAACAAAACGTTTGTGCCATTTGTGTGCCATCTTTTGCTAATGGCAGCCTGAACGCGGCAAACAGGCATGCTACAAAATGTGCGGATTAAAAAAAAAACGTAAAAGCTCAACCCTTAAAGCGCACAAGCTGTTTTGCTTCGCTCACCTTTCATACAGAAGTCTATTGAAATGAATGAGCTGCTCTATGCATGTAGTGCAACAATGCGCATGCGCTACTACGCAATACCTGACATTGCGCGTCACTGCGGATGTGGCCTTATACAGCTGGAGGAGAGAAGGTTTTTTATTTTTTTATTACTTCTTGGTCAGCTTCATGCATTCCCACCCAGGCAAGGGATGATGTGTGCAGTGCAAGCTCAAGCATGCGCAAACACATCACATGGTCTAAAGGAACCGCTGTAGCAGTCTGAGTGTGTTAGGAATTGGGTAGAAACCAGGTCTATGGGAAGCATGTCTGCGCATGAGAAAGTTTGATTGCGCAATTCCACGCGCGAGCGGGTCTGACTGCGCGCAATTCCACGCGCGAGCTGGTCTGACTGCGCGCAATTCCACGCGCGAGCTGGTCTGACTGCGCGCAATTCCACGCGCGAGCTGGTCTGACTGCGCGCAATTCCACGCGCGAGCTGGTCTGACTGCGCGCAATTCCACGCGCGAGCTGGTCTGACTGCGCGCAATTCCACGCGCGAGCGGGTCTGACTGCGCGCAATTCCACGCGCGAGCGGGTCTGACTGCGCGCAATTCCACGCGCGAGCGGGTCTGACTGCGCGCAATTCCACGCGCGAGCGGGTCTATGGGAAGCATGTCTGCGCATGAACAGGTTTGATTGTACAATTCCATGCCACGAGCAGGTTTGACCGTGCACAAGCAGATCTGATCGTGCAATTCCACACGCAAATGTTTCGAGTCGAGACCAGGTCTATGGGTAGCATGTTTGTGCATGAGCAGGTTTGACTGCGCACAAGCAGATCTGATCACGCAATAACACACGCGAGCGGGTCTGATCATGCAATTCCGCGAGCATTTGGAATTGAGTAGAGACCAGGTCTATGGGAAGCATGTCCGCACGTGAACAGGTTTGATTGCACAATTCCATGCATGAGCAGGTTTGACTGCGCACGAGCAGATCTGATCACGCAATTCTGCGCGTGAGTGGGTCTGCTCATGCAATTTTGCAAACGAGCAGGTTTGTTCAGTCAATTCCATGCATGCACAGTTACTCTATCTCCAATGTCTTTGCACAAGATGCTGGTGCAAGGTGCTGGCACAGGACCAGTACAGACCCGAACAATACTGGGCTAGGACAACACTGGACTCCTTGGACTAGTAAGTATCCAATTTATATTTTTATACTAGGTACCAAAAAAACTGTAGGTTGGGGTGAAGTTCCTGTTTAATAGTGGTCATACACACTTCGATAAACGATTGATTTATTTTCCATTCAAGCTCTTCTGAGTAAATCGATCAATAGTCAACAACTCATTTGATCAATACACAGAGAAGTGGATTTTGATTGGTAGTGAAGATCCCTAGTTATCAAATCACATCCATTTCACTATACCATTTCATAGCCTGATCAACTGAAATACTTTTGGGGGAGATTTACTAAAACTGGAGCACAGAGAACCCTGTGCAGTTCTGCATGGTAGCCAATCAGCTTCTAACTTCAGCTTGTTCAGTTAAGCTTTGACAATAAAAGCTGGAAGCCGATTGGTTACTATGCACAGATACATCAGTTTTAGTAAATCTCCCTCCGTCGTATTTCAGTGCTGCCAAATTGATGCAAAATGGTCAATAATTTGCATCTTGGCCAATCGATTTGGTTGGATTGAATCCGATCCCAACCGATCAGAAGGGAAGTTATGTTTGCGGCTTCAATGGGATAACAGAAAAATCGAAGCCTGTGTGGCCACCATAAGCCTAGCAGGCTATCTCAGGACAAAAGAAATGGTTGCTGGGTGAGAACGCCGGGCGCTCGCTCCCCTCCATACACGTACCTTGCAGAGCAGCTCCTCTCCACTGTGCAGATGCACGGATCGGAAAACGTGGTCTCCCTCCAGAGGCTCCAACAATAAGTATTTCCCAATGCAGGAAACGCAATGCGACGGGTTGGGAGTCTCTGGGGGGCTCGGGGAACCGAGATTGGGGCTGAAGCTCTGGCTGGGCTCCGTACACCTCACGGACGATAATTCTTCAAAATCCTGGGTTTTATTCCGCGATCGCCCATATCTCGTGATTGCAATAGGGTTCGATCTTTGTATGTTCATCAGAGCAGCCAAATCCCAGGGAAAGGGGGTGGGGGGGGGCGACTTTGTGCTTGTCGGATAAGATGGGGGGTCCTTCCAATGGATAGCTGCAGATTTGGGGGGTCCTCCTTTCAAAGGATATCTGCAGATTTGGGGGGTCCTTACAATGGATATTCAGATTCAGGGGGGTCTTCTTTCCAATGGTTATGTGCAGATTAGGGGGGTCCTTCCGATTGATATCTGCAGATTTGAGGGGTCCTTCCAATGGATATTTGCAGATTTGGGGGGGGGGATCCGTCCAATGGATATCTGCAGATTTGGGGGGGGGTCCTTGCAATGGATATCTGCAGATTTGGGGGGGTCCGTCCAATGGATATCTGCAGATTTGGGGGATCTTCCTTCCAATGGTTATCTGCAGATTTAGGGGGTCCTTCCAATGGATATCTGCAGATTGGGGTGGGGGGGATTGTGCAATCTGCAGCCAATCAGGAGTGGAAGAATTGGCGAGGACGGAGGTGATCTGGTGGCGGTGGGGGTAAGGCAGCGATCGGAACGTAGTTGTGGAACAAGGTTGAGTCTTAATGGGGTGCAAAATTTTATCCCCAAAAAATAATTTGCTTCTTTTTTTTTTATTATTCGAATATCTCCTTTTTGGGGAAAAAAATATATAGAATTTACAAAAAATAGACGATTCTCGGATTTGGCGACTTTCCTGCGACTTTTCTAGAGCGGTAAAGTTGTGCGGTGAGGGTTGTCCTGGAGGATAGATCCAGAGTTCAGGCCAGGACACCGATCTCTGAAGATGATACAATGTTTCCTCTTCTCATCACAGCAGGAAATAAAAAAAAAAAGCTCCAAACAAAAGTGATGGCTGCAAGGTGGCGGCTGTGCGGGGAGAGGAGAAGGGATGGCGGAGGCCGATCCCTTTCAACAAGCCATCGTCGTCCTTCCTCGGTGTGTGTGGGGGGAGATCTCGTACTTACGTGGCCGGGAAGGTCTCCCCCTGTGTGCGGTGTGCTGTGTGCCTCTTACGCCGCCTCACTACTCAATGTCAGCGGCGGCTCTCCCCGTTCACAAGCCGGGGCTGAGCGATGCGGGCCAATGGGAGATAAGCCCCGCCTACTCCTGTCCTGCTGATAGGCTGGGCGGCCTGTCGCTCTCTAGCGCACCCGGCGCTTCGTGGATCTCATTCTGTTGCCCTCTACTCATTGTGATCCTGTGATAGGGAGAGCGAGGGAGAGCGAGGATCCCTCCGCGGGGGGTGAGGCGGCTCAGGTGTGATCGCCGCTTTCTAGGTATTCTGCCGGCGGGACCTTTCCTGAACCTCTTAAAGGAAACCATTGCAAGATACGAACTGTTACATTTAAAGGGTCACTCCACTTTTGTGGAGAAAACAAAACTCCCCTCTGAGTGATTTAAGTACATTGCAAAGATTTTAACAAACTTTCTTGCTACCTTTTTTTTTCTGAAGAAATCCCTGTGTGTTTGTCTGTGTCCATGGCCCAAAGTCACTCTAATTTCCGACGGAAAATGTGCGATCGGATCGCGTTGTTGGAAAATCCGATCGTGTGTGGGCTCCATCGGACTTTTTCCCTCAGAATTTCCGACACACAAAGTTTGAGAGCTGGATTTTAAATTTTCCGACAACAAAATCCAATCGTTTGAATTCCGATCGTGTGTAGACAATTCGGACGGACAAAGTGCCACGCATGCACAGAATAAATGAAGAGACCACAGATATTGGCGTTTATAGTCCCGACGTATGTGGTTTACGTCACCCTCGTTCTGAACGATCGGATTTTCTGACAACTTTGTGCGACCGTGTGTATGCAAGACAAGTTTGGCACAAAATCCGTCAGAAAAAATCAGACGTATTTTGTTGTCGGAATGTGCGACCGTGTGTACAAGGCATCATGCCGCGTACACACGACCGGACTTTTCGACGGACTAGGCCCAACGGTCTTCCTGGCGGACTTTCGGTGGAGGTCCGACGGACTTTCCCAACGAACAGACTTGGCCACACACGAATGGACTAATTCCATTCAAAAGTCCGTTCCTTTTGAACGTGATGACGTAGGACGGGACTAAACAAGGAAGTTTAATAGCCAACAGCCAATAGCTGCCCTTGCGTCGTATTTGGTCCGTCGGACCAGCACACAGACAAACGTTTTTCCCGATTTTAGTCAGTCGGAATTGAGTCCGTCGGATAGATTTGAAACATGTTCTATTTCTAGGTCCGTCTGATTTATTTTTTGAAAAACGATCGGACTAGCCCACACACGATGGGATTGTCCGACGGACCTAGTCTGCCGGAAAGTCCGGGCGTGTGTACACGGCATAATGGGAGTGGTTTCATAATTATCAGCTGCTGCACCTGCAGGGCACTAATGAGGAAAGCTGTATCTCTTTAGATGTGATTTCACATACCTCCCAACATTTAGAGATGGGAATGAGAGACACCTATCAGCAAAAGCATGCAGTCATAGGACACACCCCTTGCCACGTCCCCTTAACCACTTGAGATCCGCGCTATAGCCGAATGACGGCTACAGCGCGGACCTCCTTTGCCGGGACTACGTCTATTGACGTCGTCCTGTGCACGAGCGGCCTGCGTGCCCCCTGAGGGGCGCGAGCGGCGCGCTCTGTGATCGGCGAGTCTATGAGACTCGCCTGATCACTGATCCGAGCAAGGGGTCGTTCCCGACCCCTTATCACGTGATCAGTTGTCAGCCAATGACAGCTGATCATGTGATGCAACGGAGCCGGTAATTGGCTATTATTCCTCCTCGCGCTGACAGTGGAGAAAAAAAAAGAGCCGATCACCGGCGGCCGTGATCGGGACATCAGTCCCGATCATGGCCAGCCCTGCCAGTGCCCACCTGCCCCCTGCCAGTGCCCACCTGCTCCCTGCCAGTGCCACCTTAATAAAACATAAGTGCCCCGTCAGTGCCACCCAGCAGTGCCCACAGTGCCACCCAGCAGTGCCCACAGTGCCACCCAGCAGTGCCACCCACAGTGCCCACAATCTGCCTCAACAACGGTGCTGCACCCCAGTGCCACATATCCGTGCCCATCAGTGTCATCTACCAGTGCCCATCAGTGCCCAGCAGTGCCGCCCATCAGTGCCCAGCAGTGCCACCTATCAGTGCCACCTATCAGTGCCCATCAGTCCCATCTATCAGTGGTACCTATCAGTGCCCCTTAGTGCCACCCATCCGTGCCACCCATCCGTGCCCATCTTTGCCCATCAGTGCCGCCTTATCTGTGCCCATCAGTACTGCCTTATCTGTGCCTATCGGTGCCACCTTATCTGTGCCTATTAGTGCCGCCTTAACTATGCCTATCAGTGCCCGCCAGTGCAGCCTATCAGTGCCCACCAATGCAGCCTATCAGTGCCCACCAATGCAGCCCATCAGTGCCCACCAATGCAGCCTATCAGTGCCCACCAGTGCAGCCTATCGGTGCCGCCTCATCAGCGCACTTCAATGAAGGAGAAAAATGACCTGTTTGCAAAATTTTATAACAAACTATTAAACATGATTTTTTTTTTTGCATCTTTTTTTGTTTGTTTAGCAAAAAATAAAACTACCAGCTGTAATTAAATACCACCAAAAGAAAGCTCTATTTGTGGGAAAAAAATGATAAAAATTTCATTTGGGTACAGTATTGTATGACCGCGCAATTGTCATTCAAAGTGCATCAGCGCTGAAAGCTGAAAATTGGTCTGGGACTGAGGGGGGTTTAAGTGCCCAGTAAGCAAGTGGTTAAAGGAGAATTGTAAAAAGAAAAACAAGATTGGTTAAACTCACAAGTGCTTTTTTACCACTACTATTCCTTTATATTGGCTTTTGGAATTTACAAACACAGCCATTTAGAAATCAGATGAAAGGTTTAGCTCTGGAAAACACTTTTTAATAGATAATGCATTTTATATACTATCTATATAGATCAGACCAAAATGAGGGACAAATAATGAGGGACAGAGGGACATTGTTCCAAATCAGGGACAGTTGGGAGCTATGGATTTCCTATTGGCATACCTCCCAACATTTTGAGATGGGAATGAGGGACACCTACTAACAAACGTATGTAGGCATAGGACACGCCCCCTGCCACACCCCCTTAAAGGAGAATAAACCACAAAAAAAGGTTAATTAAAAGGGCATTCCGGACAAGATTTTTTTTTAAAAAAGTCAGCAGCTACAAACACTGTAGCTGTTGATTTTTAATAAGGACACTTACCTGTCCAGCGATCCCACGATGTCAGCCACCCCGAGGCCAATCCGTCCATCTTAACGAGGGGAAACAGGCAGTGGAGCCTTGCGGCTTCACTGCCCGCTTCCTACTGCGCATGCGCGAGTCGTGCAGTGCTTTGTGAATGGCTCTGTTGTTTTTTGGGACACACACATGTCCCAGAAGGCAACAGGGCCACTCGCCGAAGAGGAGGAAGCACCACGGAAAATGAAGAGGCAGATTAGGAAGACTGCCTAGCAACAGTAATTTCAGGTAAGTTAATATTTTTTTTTTTTAAGAATATCAATGTATTTTTTTTTTCTTGGGGTGGCCCTCCACTTTAAATCCACAAGTGTTTTTTTTTTTTAACACTAATATTCCTTTATATTGGAATTTTAAACTGGACGGGCATACGCCACGTTTTAGTACACAATGGGGTTTATTTACTAAAGCTGTAAAGTAAAAAATCAGGGTCACTTCTACATAGAACCCAATGAGCTTCTAACCCCAGCTTGTTCAATTAAGCTTTGGTAATAAAACCTGGAAGCTCATTGGTTTCTATGCAGAAGTGAGCCTGATTTTGCACTTTCCAGCTTTAGTATATAAACCCCATTGTGTACTTAAAAGTGGGGTATGCCTGTATATATGCAGCAATTTAGAAATTGGATGAAAGGTTCAGCTCTGGGAAATACTTTTTGAAAGATGAAAAGTCCATTTTATATACATCTATATGGATCAGACCAATATGAGGAGGAAAGAGGGACAGAGGGACATTGCTCCAAATCAGGGACAGATTGAGAGCTATGTATTGGGGGTATCTCACCAAAAATGACATTTGTGTTGCAGAGGATGCCTAATGCCGCGTACACACATAGCAGACTATCTGGCGGACTTAGTCTGGCGGACTTTCCGCCGGACTGTCCGCCGGACTTTCCGAACGAGCTACCTGCCCACACAGGGTACTTTTGCGGCGGACTAAGTACGGCGTACTAAGTCCACCGTACTTTTGAAATGAACGGACTCGCCCGCACATACGGAGGAAAGTCCGCTCATTTTGAGCGCGTCTCCAGGTAGCCGGGGCCAGTGAAGGAGGTGTCGCTGGCCCCGTCACCTGGTATGGACTTAAAGGGGAATCCCTACGCCGAAAAATCGGCGTGAGGGTCCCCCCTAGGTCCATATCAGACCCTTATCTGAGCACACTACCTGGCCGGCCAGGAAAGGGGGTGGGGGCGGGCGAGCGAGCGGACTCCCCCTCCTGAGCCATACCAGGCCGCGTGCCCTCAACATGGGGGGTGCCTTGGGGAAGGGGGGGCCGCACGCACCCCCACCCCAAAGCACCTTGTCCCCATGTTGATGAGGACAAGGGCCTCTTCCCGACAACCCTGGCCGTTGGTTGTCGGGGTCTGCGGGCGGGGGGCTTATCGGGATCCGTGAGCCCCCTTTAATAAGGGGTCCCCGGATCCCTGCCCCCCACCCTATGTGAATGAGTATGGGGTACAATGTACCCCTACCCATTCACCTGTGAAAAAAAGTAAAAAAATAAAACACAACACACAAGGGTTAAAATAGTTTATTGCACAGCTCTGGGGGTCTTCTTCCGTCTTCGGGGGTCTTCTCGCCGGACTCCTCCGCTATCTTCTGCTCTTTTGCTAGCTCTTTCACTAGCAGAGGAGCCCGGCTTTCTTCTTCGCCACTGCCCTCTTCTTCCGACTTCTGGAGTCTTGTCCCCCTCTTCGGGTTCTTCTTGCCGGGCCACCGCGCCTTCTTCTAACTCTTTTGCAAGCGGTGGCCTGGTCTTCTGTCGCCGCCGTCGCCGTCTTCTGTTCTTCTCTTCAGGAGATGTTGCTTCTTCGCTTTCTCTGGTCACGACAGGCACGCGGCGTGCAGCGACTTATATAGGGACATCTCCGGATGATGTCCCCGCCCATTATGATGTCACAGTCCCAGAGAATGCTCCCAGCATGAAAAATGCCATGCTGCCATTGTTGGACTGGAGGAGATCTGCAGCACTGATATGCAGTAAAGGAGGAAAAATGGCGAAAACCTATTTTATTAACAAGATAGATAGATAGATAGATAGATATACTATATGGTGAAAAGTATTGGGACACCTGCCTTTAAACGCACATGAACTTTAATGGAATCCCGGCCTTAGTCCGTAGGGTTCAGTATTGGGTTGGCCAACCCTGTGCAGCTATAACAGCTTCAACTCTTCTGGGAAGGCTGTCCACAAGGTTTAGAAGTGTGTCTATGGGAATATTTGAGCATTGTTCTAGAAGCGCATTTGTGAGGTCAGGCACTGATGTTGGATGGCCTGGCTTACAGTCTCCACTCTAATTTATCCCAAAGGTGTTCTATCGGGTTGAGGTCAGGACTCTGTGCAGGCCAGTCAAGTTCCTCCACCCCAAATTCACTCATCCATGTCTTTATGGACCTTGCTTTGTGCGCTGGTGCGCAGTCATCTTGGAACAAGAAGGGACCATCCCCAAACTATTACCACAATGTTGGGAGCATTAAATTGTCCAAAATGTCTTGGTATGCTGATGCCTTAAGACTTCCCCTCACTGAAACTAAGCAGCCAAGCCCAATCCCTGATAAATAACCCAACACCATAATCCCCCCTCCACTAATTGATTTGGAGCAGTGCACAAAGCAAGGTCCATAAAGACATGGATGAGCGAGTTAGAGGTAGAGGAACGTGACCGCCTGCACAGTCCTGACCTCAACCTGATAGCACACTTTTTGGATGAATTAGAGTGGAGACTGCGAGCCAGGCCGGCTCATCCAACATCAGTGTGTGGATTATGTGTGGTCCTACAGCTATGAGTAAGCACCGATGATGGTGTGAAATGCATCAGCTGATTTTGAACCTCTACCTGTTTGTCATATATGGAATTGTAAAGGTGTTTATTTGGAGTGCGGTTGTCCAGACATTTCCTTTTCACCATTACATGTGCAGAGACAGCACCCACAGCCTTCATTCCAGGAGGGTGTAAACGCAAGTCCACCACCTTGAGCAGTAAACTTTTCCATAAAGGCATGGATGAGCAAGTTTTGGGTCAAGAAACTTGACTGACCTCAACCTGATAGAATACCTTTGGGATAGATTAAAGTGGGACAGTTTGGGGGGGGTGGGGGCGCTTGGCGACTGGGAAATGGTAAAACCATGGCTCAGCCAGCTGTTTTTACTGCCCATCTAAAAGAGCACTACATGTCTTACTTAGGAGCCAGCCCAGCCTGAATTGATTTTTATTGATGCACATAGTGCAGAACTCTAGTCCCTGTATGCCAGGGTGGCTCTATAGGATTCCGCAGGAGAAAGGAGTCACCCTGAAACAGAAAACCTGGGGCAGTGATCATGGCACCAGCTTAAACTGGAAGATTGGCAGGGGTTAAAGATAGAGAATCTGCATATTCAATAAGAGATAAAATCAGCTGCTGAGGGTTTAATATCACTTTATTAAGTATGAATGGCACTCCAGGGCACGCTTTGGCATGCTGTATAAATGCACGTGATTTTGCGCATCTTCCTACAGCGCTCAGATATGAACAGGACGCACACCCATAGATTCCCATACAAGCCAGTTGCAGTCACCGTATATTTCTCACATACAATAGCTGCACAGAAAGCTGCAGAACATCTACACACCTGAATACAGTCACATTCGTAAGAAAGCTTTAATGACATTTCCCTGCATTGTACAGGAAATAAAATCCCACGCGCCATATGGCGAAGTCTGGAACGACTGAAATCTGAACATATGCATGTCAGAAGCTTCTCCAGCAGAGGACTGTAAAGAGTTTCTCTTTTCTTCTTCTTCCATTTCCTCGAGGTTACAATGTAGCAGATAATTCATAGAACAGCGTGCCCTTCCATCAGACAAGTAGCCATGCTTGGAGCACTAGGAAAACACGTGGGCTCATTTAAAACATCATTTTAAGGCTCCATTCAGACTAATGCAATTGCAATCGCATGACAATGGAAAGGCATATTATTATCAATGGTGTCCATTTACATCAATTTAACACGACATTTTGGAAAAGATTCCTGTGCTACTGGCCCCAGACAATGTGTAAAAACGCAAACAAGTCGCATCAAAGTTGCACTACATAATCACACTGAAAATTGTGCCAAAAATCTGGTTTGGACAGATTTAGGTGAGTTATTACTAAGAATTACAGGCCTACAATATAAAACACCAAATTTCTATGCAAAATAATTATACCGCTTTGAGATGCAAAAATCTGACATAATCATACCACCAGGGAGGCTACAGTAGAACTAAAAGCACATTTTGTTTTCACTTTAGAGTAAGGGAGCGTTTTAACCCCTGTCAGTTTATTTGCCATCTGTGTCCCATTGCAGAGATTTCCTTCACTTCCTGTCCCATAGCCAAATAGGAAATGAGAGGAAATCCCTGCAAATTAAGGGAATCCCTTGGGGACTGCCAGGTCACCAGAACTAGTGTCTCCATTGGAAGATTTCCCCTCTATTACTTTTCTGACAACAACCCAAAATTTGAGATTTTCTTTTACTTTCCCTTTCAATAATAATGGTAAAAAGGACATGCAGGGCGGCCTTGACTTAATGGGCTTACCGGTTACCTTCTCCTGGCCTGCTCTTCCAAGTCTAGGGGTTCCCAGGGTTGATACCCAACGACTTGTACACTGACACAGATAAAGTCCTTTCAAAAGGTTTTATTTTGCAGTAGAACTTTCACAAAACACAGTCTCTTTGGGAACAGAGGGCACGGGTGAAGAACTCAGGTACCTTGAACTGCAGGTTTAACAAAGTCTCTACTTCCACCCAGAGAGTAACCACTCGCAGCTGGGTACTTCAAAGCTGAACAGACCTCTAGCCAGAGGTGATGGCAGTCAGTATGTTGACTCCAAACCTGAACAATCAACTGAAGATAAACAGGAAGCTTTTTTCCCCAACTGTACCCGGAACGTTTCCCGCTTCCTTTGTGGTACTGGAAAAGTGTGGACTTGTCAATGTCCTTCCCAACTCAGTAACCATGCACTTCTCAGGATGTCACTTGCCGGCCCTCCTCCGAAGAGTCCCCGGGCACTTGCACGAGTTGTGCTGCCCCTCCAAGCCGAGAGCACACCCCGACACTCTGAATCCTCCCTCAGTTACAGTGCCTCGGACCAGCAGGTTCCGGAACTCGGGAACAGACGGATCCCTACCCCAGACCAGTCGGGTCTATCAGGGGCCACTGACAGGAACATGCTGCAGGATGTCGAATACCCCGTGACCGGGACCCCTCGTGGGGCTACCCCGGTCCTGAAACCAGAACAGACCACATGGGTCTCACAAACAACTCCGGAACCCCGAAAACATGACCCACACCTGCTTAAATACCCCCTGCCAGACTCCTCAGAGGGCCCGGCACTCCCGCTGATTGGCTCAGAGAGGGCCATACCCAAACATCCAACCAGGCCTGGTTCTAGCCTGTCATGTGCACCTCACCGCTCACATGACCAGGCAGAACATCAATCATGGCCTGGCCGGACTGGTGTTAAGTCCTACCTACACAATTAACCCTCAGTACTGTAAGGTCCTGAGGCAAAAAATAAATTTACAATGCGTGTGACATTTGATCCCAAATGTCATCCGCTACAGACAAATAGAAAGAGTGACTCTCCTTAACGGGGGGCACATACAGCAAGAAATACCTGACGTGTTCTAATTCCTCTCCACTCTAAAACAAAAACATCTTGCCTTTAGTTATACCTTAACACAGTCCTGGATAGTAGGAAACCAAACAGAAACTCTAATTCTTGCCTACGCTATAAAAAAAAGAAAGATTTTGGCTGAACATACAGTTTAAAGTGTATGGCCATATCCTGTTTTTTTTCCACTTTTAGACAGAACAGGGAAGGGTTTGAAAACCTGTCCTGGTGAGCATTGTATTCAGATAGAAATGAGGGGGAAACAAAATATGTTTAGTTGACACCAAAACAGGAGGTAAGAATGACTATTTCAATTGGGCATCTATTCCAGTGACAAAGGGAATTCCTCTCACTTTGGAAAGCTTACCATTCAGTTCCTGTTGTGCTGTTAGAACAGGAATTGGAAATAAGTCTCCCCAGGCAGGCAGTAATTCTAACCATCCCTTCCCTACCCTAAAAGTTTTGGCTATTATACAGAACTTTGAATTCTAATGTGGGACCCTCATAATATAGCTATGTAACATAGGTGTCTGAACAGTAACAACTGCTCTTGCACAGTACAGCACACCTTCCAACTTTCTGAAATGGGAAAAATGGACAACTCTCTGAAGTGGGAATATTTAAGCAAACACACATGTCCTTGTCACACATCTGCTTCAGCAGAGTGCCTACATAAGCCTACAAAATTCAACATCAACAATGTCTTTCTTGGCCCGGCCTCTTTCACCTACCGGCCTTCAGTATTGGTCACTGAGTATGTCCATAACAATAAAGAGTCAACATATACAAAACAAACAAACAGGAAAGGGCCAGTTGAGCAGGAAAGATGGACCATTACAGTGCCCCTTAGTAGGTTCACCTATGGCTCAGGGTCTAAAAGACAGTTGGTCTTCCTGAACCTGGAGATGGACTAGATACCCAAGCGGCTCTTCTTTACTTTACTGCAAACTGTTACCAGGTTGTGGCACTCAAGATAGCCCCACCAAGAGAATTGCAGGAACAGAATGCTGACGGTGTTTAGACTGAACACTAGGGGGCAGGTAGAAGAATAGTCAAGTCCAGGCAGGGGTCAAGGCAGGTGGCAAGCAAGAAAGTAGTCGGGTCTTGGCAGGCAGCCAGTATGAGACTATAGAGGTCCAGGTTGGGGGTTGAAGGCAGGCAGCAATCAAGTTAGGTTAATCTGGGTCAATAACAGTCTGATAATCTCACAGGTATGTATAAGGGTAGCTGGCTATAAGACACAGCCCTAACCAATTCAGAGACTAGAGCCTAAACAACCTTTTGGTCAGAGGACATGCCCTGCTTCATTTCAAGAAACTCTGGAAGTCATTTCAGGGATACTGCCAGTAGCATTGGAAGTCCTGATATGGATTCTGCCAGTGCCATTGAAAACCCTGCCAGGGATTCTGTGAATACCATTGGAAGCACTGGCAGGGATTCTCTGAGTACCATTGGAAGTCCTGGCAGGGATTCTCTGAGTGCCATTGGAAGTCCTGGCAATGATTCTGAGAGCAGGAGTTTTGGAAGTCCTGACAGGGATTTTAAGACCACCATAAAAGGGAAAAAGGCATTTTCTTCCAAAGGAAGGACAGTCCCTTCAAATGGGTGGTATCTGGGAACTATGGGAAAAAGTACATTGTGACAACGGTTTGATTTTTATTGACAATTAATCTAGCTAGTAAGCGTCAGAAACCATGAATCATTATGAGACCGAAGTACAGTTAAATCTCACTTGTTTAATAATAATAAAAAAAGGTAAACAGAGTAAACGTAGTCAAAACATAGATAGCGTTCAGGAACTGGAACGGATAGCCAGACAAGCCAAAACATCAGGGAGCCAGAGATGAGAGTAGTAGAACAGCAAGCAGGATCTGGAGCCAGAAGGAATGTCAGCCAAGCAAGTCTTTAACAGGAACACAGGAGAGCGTCACTAGAAATGTGACCAAGTTTAAGGCAGAGATCATCTGGGCTGAATGGCTTCAGTAAGCAGGACTGACGAGCAGGATATAATCAACAGGTGAGTCACTGTGGAGAGATAGGAGCTGGCAATTAGCCGACAGCTGAGCGGCCAGCTCAGAGAAGGAAGGGCTGAGCCCAACCCTGACAGAAAGGAGCTCATGTCACATTGCATGCAATTAGTATCCTGGAATGACTGGGATGTCTTCAGCTGTGCTCTTCAACCATCAAGCACTCCAAAGGTGAGAGACAAGAAGCCAGCATGCAAGGAAATACTTGTACTAGTGACCGGCATGGCAGAGACATGTATTCGCTACATTTGTTACGTGATCAATCCTATTAATATCGAAGTGCAGTTAGCACCCCAATATGGCTGAACAAAATGCCTACTTGTCTAATTTCTTTACCTATAATGTGGCAGTCACCTTCCCAGGCACTCACCCATGAATGCCCATACGTTGTCCCTATGATAAAACAGAAAGATCACCTATTTTGTTTATTATCCATAGGGTAACTTTAGCAGCAGCATATGGACTAGTGTATATCCAAGGGGTCCAGCTACAACATTCTTCTATGTAACAGACAGAATAGTGTATTGGAGGGAATATAATCTGAGACAAAAGTGTTAGATTCTATACTTCATGTTAGTATATCTTCACTGCTAAGAGAGGAGGTAAATGATTATCTGTGTTAAATTAACAGCTCCTCCTTTTAAAATAGTAGGCTACTTTGAGAGACTTTCAAGTAGTTACATTCTGAGAAAGCTAAGAATAGATTGTTTAAATTATTTATGAAGGCCCTACAGCTGTAATTAGGTTGGACGTAGGCCTGTCATCTAAATTCACCTTGTACAGGGGTACCTGGCAAGTCTGCCCTCTTTCTCCAGCCCTTTTTGCAATCACGATGGAGCTGGTGGCTGAGGCCCTATGGGTATCCCCACTTATCCACGGTTTGAGAATTGTCTGACTGAAGGAGAGGGTGTCTTTATATCTGTATGATTTACTGTTGTTCCTAAACAACACAGGTCCCTCCTTGGAAGGGGCACTTCAGACTCTGGAAATGCTCTCTTCCATCACTGGACCAAAAGTTAATTGGTCTAAATCTCTACTCTTCCCGATTGACCCTAAAGCCCAGAATTCTGCTCCACTAACATTGCAGCTGCAATGGGTAGAAGAATTTAACTATCTGGGTGTGACCATATCTCCGTGTGCTGTGGATTATGTTGGGCTAAATCTCCTTCCAGTGTACCCTACTACAAAAGCTCAGCTGAAAGCATGGGAGCACTTACCCTTGTCCCTTCTACGGTGCATACATTTAATAAAGATAAAAATACTCCCAAAATGTACTTATCTTTTTAGGCATTTGCCCCAATGGATCCCAAAATCTTTTTTTCTACACTTAAACCAACTATTTTCTTCCTTCATGTGGGGATCTCGTCCACTGCGGTACAAATTGGCAATGTTGACAAGACTTTTTCTCCAGGAGGGGCTTAGTCCTTTTGGATTGTTACAAATACTATCTAGCATCACAACTGGTAACAGCTAGGTAGTGGCTATGCCCTGACAGATATAATACCTCTACGATTCTGGAGAAGGGGTGCTAAATTCATTGGAGGCCCTGCAGCACCTTCTTTTTCATGGTCTCAAGGCCCCATACCCCCTGACCCCCTCCATGGTCATTCAGATATCTTCAGTTGTCCCATGCTTTTGGTAGCCAATTACCTAAAATTTCCCTCAGGTTGAAACAATATGATTTTGAGCACGTAATCTGGACCGATTGTTCAGAGAAATCCATCTATACAACTATCTATAGCTGGTCTCCCTCCCTGACCTTTGCGCTCTTTGGCAAAGGTGGCTGAGAGATGTACCTGAGCTTGATGATGAGGATTGGGAGGAAGCTCATTCAATTTAAAATTGTACATAGAGCTTATTTTACTCTGTATAGATTGCATAAAATGAACCCATCGGTTTTTCAAGAATGCTGGCGGTGTGACCATTTACCTGCAGATTTTGTACACATCTTTTGGAGTTGCCCTGTTATTGTCAAACACAAGGGGGAAGTAATATCTATTATTAGGGATGAGCCGAACACCCCCCGGTTCGGTTCGCACCAGAACTTGCGAACGACCCCCGCGTTCGGTACGAACGTTAGAACCCCATTGAAGTCTATGGGACTCGAACGTTCGAATTGGAAAGTGCTAATTTTAACGGCTAATATGCAAGATAGTGTCCTAAAAAGGGTTTGGGGACCTGCCTCCTGCCTCAGGGGACATGGGTCACTGCAAAAAAAAGTTTTAAAAACTGCAGTTTTGGCGGGAGCACTGATTTTAATGACGATTAAAGTGAAAAAAAAAAGTGAAATATTCCTTTAAATATGGTGCCTGGGGGGTGTCTGTAGTATGCCTGTGAAGTGCCACGTGTTTCCCGTGTTTAGAACAGTCCCTGCACAAAATGACATTAAACGGAAATAACACCATTTAAAACTGCTTGCGGTTTTAATGTTATATCTGGTTCCTGCAATATGGTTGAAAATCATTGAGAAACATGGCATGGGTAGCCCTCCCTGCCCATTACCAGCCTATTTGGGTCTTGTACGCATATTAAGGGGAACCCCGTACCTATATTAAAAAAAGGAAATGCGTGTGGCCCCCAGGCCCTATATACTCAGAACAGCAGTATACAGGCGGTGCAAACAAGACAGGGACTGTGTAGGTTTGTTGTGTTAAGTTGAATCTGTTTGACATTTTTAAAGTGTAGCTCCAGTCAAAAAAACTATCTTTAAGCTTTTTGGAAAACATAGGGAAGGGTTATCACCCCTGTATAATTTGTTTTGTCGTCCATCTTTTTTCATCTCACTTGCTGCTGTCTCCTTGCGTTTGCAAGTAGGAGATGTTTGTAAGTTGGATGTTTGAAAGTAGGGGCCTGCCCTATATTATAGCGGTATGTACTGGGTACAGAGCACGCAGACAGCACGCACTATCTCCTAACACTACTGACTGCAAGCTCTATTATTAACCACTTGCTAGCCCAATGTTTGCATAAAGTGAAAGATGAAGTTATGCTGAGTAAATAGATATCAAACATTTCACTCTTCAAAATTGCACATGCCCGTGGAATGGCGCCAAACGTCGCTACTTAAAAAATCCCCATAGGCGACGCTTTAATTTTTTTTTTACTGGTTACATGTTTTGAGTTGCAGAGGAGGTCTAGGACTAGAATTATTGCTCTCGCTCTAACATTCTCGGCGATACCTCACATGTGTGGCACATGCGAGCACATGGGGACATGGGCGCTTTAATTTTTATTTTATTTTTTTATTGTTCATTTTACTTTATTTATTTTAGTTTGACATTTTTTTCCCCAAAAATATATTTTTGATCACTTTTATTCCTATTACAAGAAATGTAAACATCCCTTGTAATAGGAATCTGGGGTGACAGGTCCTCTTTACAGTGAAATCTGGGGGGTCAATATGACCCCACATCTCACCTCTAGGCTGGGAAGCCTGAAATAAAAAATAAAAAAAAGATTCTGGCTTTGATCGTACTGGCGAGTTGGTAGAAGCACCGGAGGGCGGTGAGGGGTGGGGGGCGTCTATGGCTGGGTATTTCAGGGTATCACCGAGTATGGCTGGGTATCTCTGAGTATGGCTGGGTATGGCAATTTATGGCAGGGTATTACAGAGTATTGGCGGGGTATTGGCGGGGTACTGCAGAGTAATAGCAGGGTACTGCAGAGTATTGGGGGGTACTACAGAGTAATGGCAGGGTACTGCAGAGTATTGGGGGTACTGCAGAGTAATGGCGGGTACTGCAGAGTAATGGCGGGTACTGCAGAGTATTGGGGGGTACTGCAGAGTAATGGGGGTTACTGCAGAGTAATGGGGGGTACTGCAGAGTAATGGCAGGGTACTGCACTGCAGAGTAATGGCAGGGTACTGCACTGCAGAGTAATGGCGGGGTACTGCAGAGTAATGGCAGGGTACTGCAGAGTATGCACTGGTATTGCAGAGTATTGGCAGGGAATTGAGGGGTTAAATTCGGTGAGCAGCGATGTGGGCACTGCAGATGCAGCCCACATCGCTGCTGACACCGATCTCTTTCCCCTCCGCTGTACCGATCGGTACAGAGAGGGGAGGGAGGAACAGGCGTCATAACATGACGCCGGTTTGTTTCCAAGTGATCACTCCGTCATTTGACGGAGCAATCACGTGGTAAACGGCCGCTATGAGCGGCCGTTTACCGTGATCCGTGATGCGACCCGGCGGTCACGGATGCTCTCGAGTGCGCACACCTCGGGGCACGCGAGAGCAGAATTCTGGGAGGCCGTTAATTAACGGCCTCTCAGAGTTAAACAACCCCCCTGAAGCCGTTAATCGGCAATGGGCAGTTGTTAAGTGGTTAAAGCTAGATCACTAGCTATATAGGTGAGGTGAATATAGTGGTGTATACTGCAGTCAGGGCACAGACAACAACCACTACACAGCAGCAAGATAGGAAATCAGCCCAAAACGATTGGTGTGTACTGTGTTGAGGGTACACAGAACACCCACTGCTTCAGATGCTAAGTAACACACTACACGAGGCCGCCTCAAAGGCGGCCTTATATAGTGTGGGGCGTGCACTACACAGCCTGAGCTATGATTGGCCACAGGCAGGATGCCTGTGGCCAATCATGGCTCTCCTCGCTGCCGGCGCTGCGATTGGCCAAGCATGCGGGGTCACAGTGCATGCTTGGCCAATCATGGGGCAGCAATGCACTGCGCCACCGCAGTGCATTGTGGTCTGCGCGCGCGTCACTCAAATTTTGACACGAACGGCCCAAACGTTCGGAATTCGCCGAACAGCCAATGTTCGAGTCGAACGTACGTTCGACTCGAACACGAAGCTTATCCCTATCTATTATCAATTCTATCGCTAAGATCTCTCTCATGCCTACTGTATCTGTTCATTGGGGCTGGTGGAGGAGCTGGTTCTCAGGGTGGCAGGGAGGACCATGCTTAGTTTGCTTTTTTTCTATGCCCACAAGGCCATAACTATGTCCTGGAAGAAGCCTACTCCTCCTCCCCTCACCTTCTGGAAACATTTGGCCAATATCAACCTGCCTTTGTATAAAGATATCTATTTTAATAGGGGTTGTCCAAAAAAGTGTGGTCCAAATGGCTGGCCGACCCAACCACAACCTCTATGTTAGATAGATCATAATACTTCTGAGTACTGTTATGTCATTCTTTGTTTTTTGTTGTATATAATAGAGGTACAGGGTGTTACTGGGGGCACTTTTTCTTAAATTAGCATCTTAAACATGTATAAACAGACATATTTCTAGGACTTGAGCTACAATTAGATGTTTTCCTTAGATTTATTATGGTCCGCTAGATCCTGGAGTTTTATATGTTGTTTCTACGGTCCCTGCATGGGTGACTGTGTCATTTATTGTGACTTTTTATTTTGTTTTGTCTCTTACTTGTTGTGTTAAGTGTTTGTACACTTGGAATACCAATAAAAAAGAAATACAAAAAAAAGAACAGTTTGTTCATCCCCTTCCTGCCCGGGCCAATTTTCAGATTTCAGGGTTGTCACACTTGACAGTTGCGCAGTCATGCAACCCTGCAACCACACTGTACCCATATTAAATGTTTAATAATTAAATAATTTTTTTGAGACAGGTAAAACTTTTTTGGTGGTATTTAATCACCACTGGGGTTTTTATTTTTTGCTAAGCAAACAAAAAAAAATTGTATATAGTTTCTATTTTAAAAATTAGCAAATAGGTAATTTTCCTTCTTCACTGATGTGCAATAATGAAGCTACACTGATGTGCACTGATGAGGCTGCATAGATGGCCACTGATGAGTACTGATGAGCACTGATGAGACGGCACTAATGAGCACTGATGAGGCGGCCCTGATGGGCACTTATGAGGTGGCATTGATTAGCATTGATGAGGTGGCACTGATGGGCACTGATAAGCTGTACTGATGGGTACTGATGAGGCTGCATAGATGGCCACTGGTGAGTACTGATGGGCACTGATAGGCAGCACTGATGACTAATGATAAGCTGCACTGATGGGCACTGATAACCTGCACTGATCTGCACCGATTGACATGTGTACAATTGTATAAGTCATATTGTAATTTAATGTTATTAAAAATTACCTGTCCTTTTCAATCTGCAGCCACTGTAATTCTCTATAGATGCAATATGGCTTACCTGGAGGTGTTCTTTACACAGAATGTGTACTGACCACTCCCCAGAAACATCATTTTCTGGTTGTGTGATTAGCTCACCAATTTTCCCAGAAGTCTGCCTAAAATACAAGTCAGATTTCAGGCATCCCCTGCAACAAAACGTTCATTTTTGGTGAAATAATTCCAATAAGAACACATCTAAAGGGATGCAGGCCCAGCAGCTTTCCTCATTAGTGCCTCGCAGCTGCCAAAGCTGACTGATAATTATGAAACCAATCCCATTAGACCCACATGGGCAACGACAAAAACACGTGGATTTCTTCAGAAACACGAAAGGTAGGAATCTGCCACAAAGGTTGTTATAATCCTTGCAATGTACATAGATCACCCAGGGGGGAATGTTTTTTTCTCAACAAAAGTGGAGAGCTGACATCAGACCCACTGACTAGCTCCCCCTGTGTCCAATCAGCGCACCCACAGTGTCTATTGCACGAAATAAAGTAAAGGTACGTCGTTTCACATAATAGAGCTGTACATATCTTCGGTAAGCGGTGGGGAAGGGGTTAAACGAGGTGGAGATTGCGTCATCACCACTCTCAACGCTTTTGAGAAAATGCTAAATGTCTGAATGGCACCCATGCCCAATTTACCACACCTAAAACAATTTCCCTTTGCCTTCTATCCAGCATGGCAGTCACTTGGCACAGGACCCAGAAGACAGCAAGGATCACTGTAGTAGTTGTGGCTTCCACAGAGATTGGCATGGTATGGATTATGCGTATTTACATTAATCCAACCTGGACCAAAGTAATTATGCAAAAAAAACAGGTGGTATTCAGCTTTAAGTTTTTCTTTAAGGCCGGAACAGAACTCACTTCCTATATGTTTTCCCTGTTATAAATCCTTATGCTCTTTCTTTGATTTAGCAGAACTCTTTTCCAGGTTCCTGTGCATGGTATAATTAAATGGGAGGATTCACCTCCCTTCCTTCGTAAACCAACGTCATCCAAACTCTCTGGGAAGATGGTGTAATGTATGTATAATTCTGTTTTATGGAGTAATAATTCTGCACTCTCTTAATGTGTAAACAATACAGCGAATGCTATTAAATGTCTCCAGAGTCACTTTAATCTTGGTTCTTTGTGAAGGGCGCCATTTGGAGGAGCACTAAATGTAACGTGTTTTACTTAAAAGTTTTCCTAAAGTCACTTTCCCTAATTAAATATCAGCTATAGCCAAATTAAAAGAGGTTTACACCTTACTAGCCTCTTTTTTTTACATAGATGTGGGTCAAACTTGCTCAGGCTGTAAATAAGGTACTTTTGTCCTAATGCATTTTTCTGGTGGGCTTCCAGTTTACACTAAGCTGTGTATTATTTGTAAATTAATTGTAAAACTTGGAAAATATCAAATTTTTGTATTGAAGTTTGCCAGTAGCCATGCACACGTGTACCCACTGCTGACAGATGTCTCTCCAATAATAAAGGCATAAAATAGCTGTAGTGAGGAAAGTTTAAAAGAAGCCAGTTAATTATTTTTTAGTGCTAATCGGGGAACAATGCAACATAGCCTCCGTTCCCAGTTGATGCCTTGTATGGCGAAACACGTTGGTTGGAGCTATAGGTCTTGACGTCACCACGCATCAGCTGGCTGGCTTGAGCCATGGCTGTTTTGAATATACTGAATGCTGTTTGTTGGATGTCAGTGCCTACGAATTTTGAATAAAACCTTTTAAGTGGAGTACTGCACCATGAAGACTCTTCTTTTCATTTTATAAAATATCCCATGTTTGAAGTCTACCTGGTTTTCCTGCCTTATCAGTGAAGAATGTCGTATCAGTGGAGAGTCCGCTATAGGAGGAAAGATCCCGCTATCTGATGAGCCTGGGGATATGCTTTCTTCAGCTGAGTGATCCCTCCTGTGTGTGCCCGTTTCATCTCTATAATTTGAGATCCATCAAATCTGGAAAGCAGTGCTGCTTGCTTTGTTGTTTGATGAACAGAACAATTGATTGCTCTCTTGAAAATATTGCACTTGCATGATTATAGCACATGTTTGCATCTTTATATATGCAGAGAGTTTTTAAAAATTTTTTGGTTGTACACTTTATCTGTTACATGTATTTACTAGCTGAATATTCTGGCCTTTTTAGTTGCAGCACCATTCTTTATTCATTTTATCGGGTTTAGTGCAGATATTCTGCTATATATAATGAGCCAGATTTTGTAACGCTGGCCATACTTTATACAAGTCTCCTGTAGATTTACAAAAAAACATATAATGAGGTAAAACATAAACACTTTCAATTTGTATGCAACAGGCAGGCCCTTGTACTACATAGGTGAAGGTAAATCTAAAGGAAATTGCACAAGAAAATTGTATAATGCATGGTCAGCTTGTAGCGTGCTGCTATTCATAGTGATTGGCTGTGGGGTAACATTTGATGGGGACTGGGAGCAGACAGGGGAAGGTGTTGGATGATAGTGAAGGAACACAGGGCATGAAAGACTCTAGGTGGATAAATAGGGAACCGTAGAGGTGAGCAGCAGAAGAATCCCAGAGGTAAGGAAGTTATGACATCATAAAGACTTACCCCTGACCCTCTAAAACTGCACAGTACATTGGATGGAACTGGGAACACCAGATATCTAGTACAGGTTGTGGGGCTACAACATGTTTAGTAGTAAATTCCTTCGTAACCAACCAGCCTGACACTGACCCCTCATAATTATGGCTGGAGTTTTACTACCTTTCCAATGGTACAGAAGGATGCCCGCAGAGTGATCTGGTTGCACCAGATTTTATACATCAGTCACTGTGCACTATTGAGCTTGATCACTTGTTTATTGATTTTTTTTTTAAATCAAACCTGTGATATCTTTAAAAATCATAAACTTCCTGATTTACATAAAAGCCACCTTCTGGCTCTAGTATGCAAAATTAGTATATTTCCAAAATGCCCTGGGAACCCCAAACCCCTGGAAGTACCATTATGAAAAATTTGACCAGAGCTAGCTGAGCTCCAACTCAGGATTTCATGCCATTTCACTGGAAACTGACTGTAATAGATGGCTTCATTAGCCAATAGAATGGTGTGAGGCGCTTGGCCACAGTGTCACCATGCAAGCTTTGGCACAACCAGGTTTTGAGATGAAAAGTATTCTCTGGGATAAAACCAAGAATGCATGTAAGGCATCCACAGGAGCCTACTAAACAGACCAGGGGCCAAGTGTCTTGAATATGACCTTTTTTATAAATTGATGAGTTTTGGCTCTAGTATGCAAAATCAATATGTTTCCAAAATGCCTTGGGAACCTTAAACCCCTGGAACTACCATTATGAAAAATCTAACTAGAGCTTGCACGGTTGCACTCCAGCCAAGTATTTCATGCCAACCTACTGGAAACTGAATGTGATAGATGGCTTTATTAACCAATAGAGGGCTGTGAGGTTTTGGGATGCCAAGTATTCTCTGGAAATAAACCAAGCATGCATGTAAAGCATCCACAGGAGCCTACTAGACAGACCAGGGGCCAAGTGCCTTGAAGGTAACCATTGGTAAATTGATGGGTTAACCACTTGAGATCCGCGCTATAGTCAATTCACGGCTACAGCGCGGATCTCCTTTTCCAGGACTACGTCTATTGACGTCGTCCCGTGTACGAGCGCCCTGCGCGCCCCCTGAGGGGCGCGCGCGGCGTGCTCTGTGATCGGCGAGTCCATGAGACTCGCCTGATCATCGATCCGTGCAAGGGGTCGATCCCGACCCCTTATCACGTGATCAGCTGTCAGCCAATGACAGCTGATCATGTGATATAACGAAGCCGGTAATCGGCTATTATTCCTCCTCGCGCTGACAGCGCGAGGAGAAAAAAAAAAAGCCGATCACCGGCGGCCGTGATCGGGACATCAGTCCCGATCACGGCCAGCCCTGCTAGCGACCATCTGCCCCCTGACAGTGCCCACCTGCCCCCTGCAGTGCCCCACTTAATAAAAGTAAGTGCCCCCCGTCAGTGCCACCCAGCAGTGCCCACAGTGCCACCCAGCAGTGCCCACAGTGCCACCCAGCAGTGCCACCCACAGTGCCACCCAGCAGTGCCCACAATCTGCCTCAAAGGTGCTGCACCCCAGTGCCGCCCATCAGTGCCCAGCAGTGCCGCCCATCAGTGCCCAGCAGTGCCGCCCATCAGTGCCCAGCAGTGCCACCTATCAGAGCCACCTATCAGAGCCACCTATCAGTGCCCATCAGTCCTATCTATCAGTGGTGCCCATCCGTACCCATCCGTGCCACCCATCCGTGCCACCTATCCGTGCCATCTTATCCGTGCCCATCTTTGCCCATCAGTGCCGCCTTATCTGTGCCTATCGGTGCCGCCTTATCTGTGCCTATTAGTGCCGCCTTAACTATGCCTATCAGTGCCCACCAGTGCAGCCCATCAGTGCCCACCAGTGCAGCCCATCAGTGCCCACCAGTGCAGCCTATCAGTGCCGCCTAATCAGCGCACTTCAATGAAGGAGAAAAATGACCCGTTTGCAAAATTTTATAACAAACTATTAAAACATGATTTTTTTTTTTTTTGCATCTTTTTTTGTTTGTTTAGCAAAAAATAAAACTCCGAGCTGTAACTAAATACCACCAAAAGAAAGCTCTATTTGTGGGAAAAAAATGATACAAATTTCATTTGGGTACAGTGTTGTATGCCCGCGCAATTGTCATTCAAAGTGCATCAGCGCTGAAAGCTGAAAATTGGTCTGGGACTGAGGGGGGTTTAAGTGCCCAGTAAGCAAGTGGTTAAAGAGACAGTCACCTTGCCCATTCAGAGCAAAGTTACAGTACCTTTGTAAAGCCCCGCCAAACCCCTGATGCTCATATGGCCAATGCTTCCTTTTTTCTGTAACAGCTGGCACTAAAATCCCTAATTCCAGCTGGTGTCAGATGCTAAGGAGAGCAGTGACATCACTGCTTATAAGGCAATGCTTCGATATTGATACAGGAGGTCACATGCTCCCCAGTACCTGGAAGCACCGCATATCGTTGCTGGTTTGCGACAAAGGAAAGAGCAGCAGGGGTGTGGTTAAGGTAAATACTAATGCTGTGTACAGTACTCACAACCGTTTTTTCAGTCGGAATAAACTCTGACGGTCTTTGCGACGGAGTTCCGACGGATTTCCGACGGAGTTCCGCTGAAACGGTTTTGCCTACACATAATCACACCAAAATCTGACTCTCTAGAATGTGGTGACGTACAACACGTACGATGGGACTAGAAAAAGGAAGTTCAATAGCCAGTAGCCAATAGCTGTCCATGCTTCGTTTTTGGTCAGTCGGAACAGCATACAGACGAACGGTTTTCCCGATAGGAATCAATTCGGAAAGATTTAAAACATGTTCTATTTGTAGGTCCGTCAGAATTTTCAAAAAAAAAACCCCCACACACGATCGGAATATCCGATGGAATGATTCCATCTGACTTTTTCTGCCGGAAAGTCCGACCGGCAGAAAAGGAGTAGGGAGCTTACAAACTCACTGTCACTTTGCCTTGTATGAGCAAGGTGACTATGGGGTTGGCGCCGTTTAGGAGATATTTCACTTGTAGTCCGCCGAAAATTCCAATGGCGCATGCACGGGGAATAAACTAAACTAAGTGCTGTTTCTTCCCTAGCCTGTGCCGTTAATCGTAGCTCCCGCGTGCATGCGCTGGAGTGACGTCATGCGGCTCCAGCGAATCACAGAGCTGGAGTCCGCGGCTCGGATGGAAGAGGGGCCAGAAGATGAATGCTTCCTACACAGGGGACATTGCTGGATTCTTTTGCAGGTAAGTGGCACATAAGGGGCTAGTATGCAATGCATACTAGCCCATTATGCTTTGACTTTGTAGGCTTTACAGCGAGCAAATTAGGAAGTAAACCCCATCAGGGTTTACTTCCTCTTTAAATATCCTTTTTTTTATGTCAGGATCTGAGCTGTGAGATGGCTTCTTATTCAAGGTAGAAGAGATACCTGCCTATTTTCTACAGGGTTTATGCATGAATGCGTCGTCTTGTAGGCTCTCAGCATTAAAGAATCCTTTCATTCTGTAATCAAGTTACATTTAGCAGGCTTTCCAAATGTCACGACTGTCAGCTGCTGGCATCTAGGAAAGCCTATATTATTTACTCAAAGAATAGTCACTTTATTTTTTCCGGAAACGTGCTTCGTAATAGCTTTCATATCCTAGGAAGGTGCAGGTCACTTTTCATCTACTTGTTCAGATATTTTCAGTGTTTCTCAAATGCTTTACTATACAATCTTCCCTTATGTGTGCACAATTGTGTGCTTGCTTTTGAGCTGATATACACATAAAACAGAAAAAGAAATAAGAGTACTCAAGGAGTATATTAAATATACACTATATTGTCAAAAGTATTGTGACGCCTGCGTTTACATGCATATGAACTTTAATGGCCTCCCAGTCTTAGTTCATAGGGTTGAATATTGAGTTGGCGCACCCTTTGCAGCTGTAACAACTTCAACTCTTCTGGGAAGGCTGTCCACAAGGTTTAGGAGTAGTAGAAGGGCATTTGTGAGGTCAGACACTGATGTGGACAAGAAGGTTTGGCTCGCAGTCTCCGCTTTAATTCATCCCAAAAGTGTTCTATTGGATTGAGGTCAGGACTCTGTGCAGGCCAGTTTCCTCCACCCCAAACTTGCTCATCCATGTCTTTATGGACCTTGCATTGTGCATTGGTCCAAATAATTTGGTGGGGGGGGGGGGGGTATGGTGTGGGGTTGGGCTTGGCCCCTTAGTTACAGTGAAGGGAACTCTTAAGGCATCCCCCCCCCCCTATGCAGCGGGCATGCGTCTGCTATGCTTTTTAAAGGAGCCCACATACACCTACGGCGATTTGCGGGAACAAGCTGACCGGCCGCAATATAATGACGGCGGCTGGTCGGCAAGCGGTTAATATAGCGTCAATAAAATAGGAAATATGTTTTTTGCCTTAATATTTATTTAAAATCACATTGGCAAGTGCATATTATACTTGTAGCCTAAATACTCAAATTTCCACTTAAAACTGTAATTTTGTATTTTTTGGAAATGCCAGGAAAAAATTGGCTGTGCCAATAAATTTTGGGTGTCCCGTCAGTAAATTTCAATCTGGTAGGTTGGCGACACTGAAGAGGGCACAGGTAAGTAAAAGGGGGATGGGGTACTGATGCATAAACATTTTTTTTTTATGCTAACCTCTTGCTTACTGGGCACTTAAACCCCCCTCCTGCCCAGACCAAGACAGTTGCACGGTCATACAACACTGTACCCAAATGAAATTTTTATTAATTTTTTTCACACAAATGGAGCTTTCTTTTGGTGGTATTTAATAACAATTTGGGTCATAGTTTGTTATTACATTTTGCAAATGGGTAATTTTTCTCCTTCATTGATATTCGCTGATAAGGCTGCACTGATGGGCTGCACTGCTGGGCACTGATGGCCACTGATGGGCTGCACTGATGGGCACAGATAAGGTGACACTGATAGGCACAGATAAGGCGACACTGATAGGCACAGATAAGACGACACTGATGGGCACTGATAAGATGGCACTGATGGGCACTGATAAGATGATACTGATGGGCCCTGATGGGTGGCACTGATGAGTGGCACTGATGGGTGGCACTGATAGATGTCACTGATGAGCACTGATGGGCACTGATAGGTGTCACTGATGGGCACTGGTAGGTGTTACTGATGGGCATTGGTAGGTGGCACTGGTAGGTGCTATTGATAGGCAGCACTGGTAATGACGCACTAATTAATTTATAGGCAGCACTGTGGGCACTGATAGGCGGCACTGTGGGCACTGATAGGTGGCACTGAGGGCACAGATAGGTGACACTGTGGGCACTGATGGGTGGTACTGTGGGCACTGGTAGGTGACGCTGGTGGGCAATGGTAGGTACCTCCACGATCGGGATCAATGTCTCTCTCGCAGCCGCCGGTGATCGGTGGCTGAGGAGGAAAAATAGCCGATTACCAGCTGTTTACATCACATGATCAGCTGTCATTGGCTGAGAGCTGATCACGTGGTAAGGGGTCGTGATCAGGCAAGTCTCATACACTCGCTGATCACAGACCACACTGCACCCTCCCTGCAGGGGGCGCACAGGCCACTCAAACATGGGAGGACGTCCAGGGACACCCTCCCGGCAAATTAAGTCCGCACTGTAGCCTTCTTTTGGCTATAGTGCGGACAGCAAGTGGTTAATGCAGGGAGTGCATGAATATAAAAATACATATTTAGGCTTTAGAACCATTTTAAGGCATCACACAAGTATGTTATATAAATGATTTGTGTTTTTTTACTATTGCCCTCGAAGCTGCATAAAAAGCTGCTGTATGGTATTAGAAAAAAAAAAGTTGCATTGGTATATGTCCCCCATGACAGTGCCCAGGTTCCTTCTCAAGCCTTTGTACAGTAGTTTGTTTGCCTATTGGCCCAAAAAATGGTACAATTCGCCCCCTCATAGATTTCAGTGGGATTCGTTACCAAGTTTGGGTTCAATTAATTTTAAATAGGAATTGCTGAACCCTCGGTGAATCAAAACTCAAACAGTTGCTAAGACCAAGGGAGTCACGATTTTGCTGCATAAAGCGGCGGGTTTCGAGGTCACTCAGCAACTAGTAGACCCTGACGGTAGGTACCTGTTTTTGAAGGGGACCTGGGGAACGGTCCCGTTGACGTTGGCTAACGTATATTTCCCAAACAGGGCCCATATAACTTTCTGCAGACACCTTATTGAGGAACTCAAAGGTTTTGCAGAGGGTGGTATTTTGCTCGGGGGGGATTTCAATATACCGCTAAACCCCCCCCAAGATACGTCTTCGGGCAAATCCAGTGTGACTTATGGTGCTTTGAAACGTATCAAGAATCTTTTGCACTCGGTAACGTTGGTAGATTCGTGGTGCACCCTGAACCCGTCCGGTAAAGATTTTACTTGCTACTCAGCACCCCATGATAAATATGCGCGCATCGACTACATTTTTATTACGCAGAAGGATTTGCCGGTGTTAAGTGAGGCGCACATAGGTATCCAATCGATCTCGGACCATGCTCCTACCTCCCTCTGTATTGAGCGTACAGCTCGCAGGCCGAAACCATGCATGTGGCGTCTGAACTCTTCCTTGTTGTTAGATATTGAACGACTGCCAAAACTGACTGACGTTTTGCGCCACTATTTTTCTGAGAATAGCTCTGATGATCTCTCCCCCTTAACAATTTGGGAAGCACACAAGTGCGTGATGAGGGGGGAGCTCATCAGAGTAGGAGCTGCCCGCAAGCGGGAGGCCGAAAAACAGATTAAGTCCCTTTCAGCCAAAATTGCCGGTCTGGAGGCCCAGCATAAACAATCCCTGGACGCTCAAAAAGCCCAAGAACTTTTGGCGACACGCGGGGAGCTCCGAGATATCTTGGAAGCTCGCAGTAAACGCGCGCTTTTCCTTAAGCACAAAATTTATTACGAGCACGGAGATAAGGGGGGGAAATTTTTGGCGAGGGTGTTAAAAGAGGCCTCCTTAGTTAACAACATTATGGCGATTAAAACCAGTGACGGCCTGCTAACAAATAGAACGGACGAGATTGCGGAGAGTTTCCACCGTTTTTATTCCAAACTCTATGACATTCCCCTCCAACACAAGATCAGGCTCAGACCAACAACTCCTTTCGATGGGAAGTGAATACGCTTAAGTACTTGGGAATTTTGCTGCCCTCTCACCTTGACAGTGCTTTCTCTAGCAATTTTACACCCATGCTGAGGCGGATTCAATCTGACTTAGCGAAATGGTCCCTTAAATTCTTTTCATGGTTTGGGAGAGCAGCAATAATAAAGATGGTGGTACTCCCTAGATTGCTTTATCTTTTTCGCACCCTACCAATCGCGGTACCGGTCAGCTTTTTTAAGCAATTACAGTCTGTACTCTGGAAATTTGTTTGGGCGGGCAGGAGGCCGCGCGTTGGCCTTCGCCTGTTGATGAGGCCGAAGGCAGCGGGAGGCTTGGGCTTCCCGAACTTTAAGCTTTATTATTATGCCGCGCACTTGGCCAGAGTTATAGATTGGCATTGCCATTCTGAAAATAAAGATTGGGTAGCTTTAGAAGAAGCAGGCTCCCACACTCCTTTAAAATTCTCCCCGTGGATACCCTGGGCTAGATGTCCCCCAGAGTTGCTACAACACACTCTTATTAGGGCAACCCTACAAGCCTTTCATAAATCCTCTACAGAGTATTCAATTGCTACTTCACCGGGACCTTTGACCCCCTTGTTGAACAATCCGGATTTCCCTCCGGGGGAGGATACAAGTACATTCGCCTGGAAGGGGTCGTTACCCCTTCTGGCTCTACATTTGACTCAGTCTGGACAGTTTATTTCTCAGGACGACTTGCTGAGTGGCCCCGAACCCCTGGTGCTCTCCTCCTGGAATTACAGACAGGCACGTCATTATGTCATGGCACCCATGAGACGGAAGGAGATGCTGAGAGACCCAAACCCTTTTGAAACTCTTTGCTTGGAGGGCAGGCCGGTGGAGAGGACGACCTCACTTATGTGCACGTGCCTTCAGCAGCAGGGGAGTGCGGATCCGGTGCGTTTCAGAGACCAATGGGAATCGTCACTCCAGACTCGCTTTACAGATCTGCAGTGGCAAAACGCATGTATTTTGGCCCATAAGTGCTCTATTAGTACTAGGCTACAAGAAAATTCTTATAAATTATTGTCACAATGGTATGCCACTCCAGAAAAAGTAAAGAGATGGTACCCCGCTTCCACGGACCTCTGTTGGAGGTGCGGGGAGGCCAAAGGAGACATGCTGCACATATGGTGGAATTGCCCCCGGATTTCTGAATTCTGGGGCAAGATTTGTGACCTGATTTTACGCATTACGGATACGACCCTACCCCTGACACCGGCCTGCTGCCTGCTTCATATTTCTGATTGGCCTCTTGGCAGATATAAAAGATCTTTATCGAAGCATCTCCTTATTGCCGCTAAGTCCCTGATCCCTAGACACTGGAAATCGACCTCAGCCCCATCAGTAGGGGAATGGTTACGGGAGGTTAACTGAATATTCGCAATGGAAGAGACGCTGGCCACAGCTAATGAATCCTCTGAAAAATTTCATAACACCTGGTCCCCATGGGTCCAGTTTAAATATTCTGACTCATTTGCTAGCTTATCCATGGGTTGATGAGTTTCCTGATCTTTGTGGACCGACTATTTGGGTGTCTGCTGACCTATTTCAGCGGGCGCGGATGTGGACCTCTGTGTGAAAACCGCCTTTATCGCAGTCTTGCTCCTTGACTACTTATTTCTATTTCTTTTCTACCTTTTCTCTCTTTTCCTCTCACTACCCTCCTTTGTTCCCCTATATCCCATCCCCCCCTCCCCTTCCCCCTTGTTAAACATGTACCTTACAGATCAGTTGTACTATCTGTTCACAGGATATTGTATTGTTTAATTAGGTGCTGTGACATTGTTCTCTTTTTGTCGGGTACTCATTCTTTTCACGGAAGCTGTTATTGCCGCTCCGGACCTTGAGTCCAAGTTACATTATAGCTACCAGAAGACATTTATAATTATATCTGTATCTATAAGTATGAGTATAATTGCTATGCACTATTTGTTTCTTACATTGCATACTGTGATGTTTTCAGCCTGTTATGTGATTTAACTTGAATAAAAAAAATTTTTATTGGAAAAAAAAAAAAAAACTCAAACAGTTTTAACCATCCTACCAGCATGTTATGTCCAATCCTAATGTGCCTGATGATCCTTTTGTATATGAAAGCTTTTGCTATAAAATCAACATTACAATGTGATTATTATGGTTGCTGTATGTTTGTTTTATCGTGTACTCTGCTGATTTGGCTTCCTGTGTGTCACCTCTATAGGAAGGTATTTATTTTGAATTTAGCAAAGTGACCAATGGGGCTGTTCAGTGCAATATTGTTGCTTCAGTCTGGATTAGAAAACAGTCTATTGTGTCCTGCAGCCGTGACCTTTAATTAAATAAGGAGCATTTTCCCTTTAATAGGCTTGTTCACACCCATTATCTTCCCTGGGGGGTTATAGAGACATCCAATTTTCCCTCCTAATGGAGTGTTGTTCTTCCATAATAATAGTGTTGATAATAGCAACACTAGTACACAACATTCTCATTGTAACTGTCAGCGACACACAATAACTGAAGAAGAATTACATTAGGTTTACATTGCAACATCCACTCTAGTGCCTGATTATTTCAGAGGAAATTAGTTTAGTAGGGGGCATGGAGGTGACACCTGGAGGCACCTTACATGCAGGCAAATTGTCACTGAATATACATGGCTGTGTATGTGTGCAAGTTGTGTCTTTTTGCTTATGACACAAAGGTGTACAATAGGGTTATTATTCATGGAGGTGTTTGTAACATAATTTGAGATTGCTGGAAAGGCTAAATCAAAGCAGTGGAAACTGCGGTTCAACATTTCTAAATGCAAAATAATCATCTGACAGAGTACAATGTTGGCCAGAAGAAAAAGATTTGGAAATGATCATTTCAAATGGCTGCGAAATGAGCATATATGGTGGCCAGGCTGTGGAAAGTCCAAAAATAATTCTTGGGGCGTCACTCGAGGGATCATCAGAAGGAGGAGGAAATGTCCTGATTCCACTATATGGAGCTTGATTTAGACCTTATCTACATAACTATGTCCAGTTCTGGAGACCTTAGTTACAGTTGTATATAGATCTTTAGCTGTCACTACAACAGGTGAAAGGAGGTCTGGATTCCTCTTTATAAATCTTTAGTTATCACTAGAGGGATCGCCAGCAGGGGGAAGGAGGCCCTGATTCCTTTATATAGATCTTTAGTTACCATTAGAGGGATCACCAGCAGGAGGAAGGAGGACCTGATTCCTCTCTATGGATCTTTGGTTATCATTAGAGGGATCACCAGCAGGAGAAAGGAGCACCTGATGCCTCTATATAGATCTTTAGTTATCTTTAGAAGGATCACCAGCAGGGAAAAAGAGGACCTGATTCCTCTATACAAATCTTTAGTTATCACTAGAGGGATCACCAGCAGGGGGAAGGAAGTCCTGATTCCTCTCTATGGATCTTTGGTTATCATTAGAGGGATCACCAGCAGGGGGAAGGAAGTCCTGATTCCTCTCTATAGATCTTTGGTTATCACTAGAGGGATCACTAGCAGATGGAAGGAGGTCCCGATTACTTTATATATGTAGCGCCGGCTCCTGAAGAGCATGCGCTGTGTTTTTATAAATTTAAGGTTACACCTGAACTGCAGTTTGGTTTGGGTGAAATTGTCTACATTTGGACCTCAGCATCAATCTGACTGGAGTATGGGATGTTCAACCTGGCCACAGGGGGCATTGTTTCTTCTTGTTTCTACTCTCTCTCGGAGCCTGCCCAGTGGGAGTGGTGCTCTTGCTGTGCTTTTTGGGAGAGGGTACTTAAGATGCGGATGCTTTCGGGGTTCCGGTCCAGGAGGATGTGCTGACTTCATGGTCCTGGTCCTCCTGACCAGCCCCCAGGAAGGCTATGGCTTGGGGTGCGGATCCACCCGACTTGTTGTCTCAGGGCTGGCTAGCCCGAGGCAAGGAAACTAAAGGAGGATTCTGAGGTGTTTGGGTGCCGTCTCCGGTTTGGGAAAGACCCATTAGCTTCATCGCATTCCAGGGGAGGACTCTTCAGAAGAAGACCACGTATGGATTAGTTTCTTAGCAAGAGCCTGGAAAGGCTGAAGTACCAAAGTGAATCCAGTCTCGTGGATATCGCCAAGCTGGCTGAAAGATCCAGGTATAGTGTTCTACAAGTCCTAGTTTCCTACGTGTTCTACAACAGAGCCTGTGGCAGAGACTTATTCTTGTATGTTCTACAACAACGTCTGTGGCAGAGACTTGTTCCTGAGTTAAGCACCTTGTTGGCTGCTAGGCCTTGTGAGAGAGGGACTATCCAACTTGAGTGAACATCCAGTTGTGAATGGCTATTCTCTGGATTCATTCAAAGTAAGCAAGTTCTTCAATATTGACTTTGACACTAAGAGTACCTGAACTTCCTTCCTAACCCTCTGATCCCGATTTAAGAGACTGTTCATTGTTTACGTTTTTGCAAATAAAATCCCTTTATGCGGATCTATCTTCAGTCTCTCAAGTTACTGGGCCATCTACCACTGGAAACCCCTAGACGTGAATTGAGGAAAAGAAAGTAATGGTAAGCCCAATCAAACCAGTAGCTCCATCGGGGGGTTAGTGCTACATATAGATCTTTAGTTATCACTAGAAGGATCACCAGCAGGGGAAAAGGGGACCTGATTCCTCTATACAGATCTTTAGTTATCACTAGAGGGATCACCAGCAGGGGGAAGGAAGTCCTGATTCCTCTCTATAGATCTTTTGTTATCACTAGAAGGATCACCATCAGGAGGAAGGAGGCCCCGATTCCTTTATATAGATCATTAGTTATCACTAGAGGGATCACCAGCAGGGGGGAAGCAGTCCTGGTTCCTCTATATAGATTTTTAGCTATCACTAGGGGGATCACCAGCAGGGGAAAGGAGGACCTGATTCCTCTATACAGATCTTTAGTTATCACTAGAGGGATCACCAGCAGGAGGAAGGAGGCCCCGATTCCTTAATATAGATCTTTCGTTATCACTAGAAGGATCACTAGCAGGAGGAAGGAGGCCCCGATTTCTTTATATAGATCATTAGTTATCACTAGAGGGATCACCAGCAGGGGGGGGAAAGGGTCCTGGTTCCTCTATATAGATTTTTAGTTATCACTAGGGGGATCACCAGCAGGAGGAAGGAGGACCTTAGTCCTCTATGCATGCTTACCACCTAAGCATAAATCCCACCACCTCCCAGTAGAAATCCCCCCTGCTGAAATCCCCACTCTCAGCACAAGTCCCCAACCCAAATGCCCCCCCCCCCCTGAAAAAAAAAAATCACTCCTCCTAGCAAAAATCCTCTGCCTCTAAAATTCCCCTCCTAGTACAGACCCCCCCCCCCCCCCCCCCCACTGAAATTCCTCCTTACCAGCACATTCCCCCCAAATCTCTCCCCCTAGCACAAATCTGCCTAGCTTGGTGTCATCTGCAAAGACGGAAATGTTACTTTTGATCCCAGACCCAATATCATTTATGAAGATATTACAAAGTAAGGGTCCCAGCACTGAACCTTGGGGTACACGGCTGATAACCTTAGACCATTCAGAGTAAGAATCATTAACCACTACTCTCTGAATTCTGTCTTTTAGCCAGTTTTCTATCAATTTACAAACTGATATTTCCAAACCTGTAGACTTTACCTTACACATGAGCCATGTGTAGGGAACTGTATCAAACGCTTTTGCAAAATCCAAGTATACCACGTCCACCACCACCCTTCTGTCCAAGGTTTTACTTACCTCCTTATAAAAAGAAATCAGATTTGTCTGACAACTTCTGTCTTTCATGAATCCATTCTGTCTGTTGCTTAAAATATTTTTTTCCTGCAAGAACCCGTCTATGTGGTCTTTTATTAATCTTTCCAGTATCTTCCCAAATATAGAAATTAAACTAACAGGTCTATAGTTACTTGGTAAAGACTTTGTTCCCTTTTTAAATATAGGCAGCACATTGGCCCTGCGCCTATCCAGTGGTACTGTTCCCATCATTAATGAGTCCCTAAAAATTAGATACAACGGCTTTGAAATTACAGAGCTCAAGGTTATTGTGTTTAGATGGTTATCTTCTTTGGAGTTTTGTTTATATACAGCGCTGTTTTCTCAGAATTGATGTAAGTGTTTTTAATCCTTGTTTTAAATAAACCGTACATTATGGATTTACACTATGTGTGGGTAGCCATATGTTTTTACAGTGATTTCATTATCACACTAGTTTGGTTAGCTCTCTGCCTAATAGGTCGTTGAGTCGATTGTCTCCGTTAAACGCAATCATACTTTTTTTGGTGTTGGAGTTTGCACTGGTGGCACACAAGAAGAAATATATGGAATCATCTGCTTTATGTCATATACAGTGAATCTATAAACTTTTTGGACACTGTTTGAAATGCACTTTGAAGTTTATACTTTTGAATATTTTTTATGTGATATCTTTACGTTGTATCTTCTTTATTTGAGCACAATAGATGCTTCATACAGTATTGGCTCTTCCTATTCAAATAATACTCACATGTTAAGTGCAGCATTTGTTTTTTGCTAAATAATTATTTGCACAATTTTTTTCAAGTGTGATGCTTACAGCTGTTCTTTCCATTAGTGCAGTATATTTCTTTATAGTGATTATCATACAGACAGGCCCCAACATTAGCTGGCTTACATTTTTAATCAGACACCAGGTACTTTACAGCCATCCCAAGAGGTACCTTTCTGAGGAACGTGTACACCCACCCACTCTTAAGGGTGTATGCACAGAGTGCCCTGGGGACAATTTTTGAACAATTATCGCCAAGACTATCAGCAAGACTTTTATTTGTGCCATTCATGCTTTTCATGGTTGATGTTGTTCTTATTAATGCTGTGTATACACATCTAAAGTCAATTACCATAGCTGAGTCTAGTATTCCCATCAGTTAGTCTAACAAATCCTAACATATTCTCTGAGCTGTTTATTGGTTTGTTTATTTTGTTTATTCCACCTTGCTATAATATCTACCATCAATTTGCCTGTGGCCTATTTCCTGGATGCTAATTATGTATGGTAGCATACTATCACTTAAAGTGATTGTAAAGTCTTGCTTTTTTTTAAATTAATAAACATGTAATACTTATCTGCTCTGTGCAGTTGGTTTTGCACAGAGCAGCCTGGATCCTCCTCTTCTCAGGTCCCTCTTCTGTGCTTCTGGCCCCTCTCTCCTGTTGAGTGCCCCCACTGCAAGCAGCTTGCTATGGGGTCAACCGAGCTGAATCACAGCTCCCTGTGTCCATTCAGACGCAGATCTGCAACCCGGCCCTGCCCCCCTCTCTCCTGATTGCCTGAATGATTTTTCTTGACAGCAGCGGGAGCCATTCACACCATGCTGCTGTCTCAGCCAATAAGGAGGGAAGTCCTGGGCAGCTTGGACACTCCTGCAACATCGCTGGATAAAGATAGGCTCAGGTAAGTATTAGGGGGCTGAAGGGAGCTGCTACACACAGGTTTTTTTTTATCTTAATGCGTAGAATTCATTAAGATAAAAAACCTTCTGCGTTTATAGTCCCTTTAAGTCATATTGGTGCGTGCAAAAAGTGTTTAAAAGGGGACAGAGCAGTTTACAGAGTCATGGCAGAACAGAGAACCCATCATACTAAGTGACTCTGGGATGGGGTAAGCCAATTTACCACCAGTATTTAAAAATAGCCAAAAATACATCTCTGGGAATTACAGACTAGTTAGCCTAACATCAATAGTATGCAAGCTCTCAGAGGGGGATGATAAGGGACTATATACAAGATTTTAAGATAATATAAGAACTGTATCATTAGCAGTAATCAGAATGGATTCATGAAGAATAGTTCTTGCCAAACCAATCTATTAACCTTCTATGAGGAGGTGACTTGCCATCTAGATAAAGTAAGGTCCGTAGTTGTGGTGTATCTGGATTTTGCAAAAGCATTTGACTCAGTTCCCCATAAACATTTACTGTACAAAATAAGGTGCGTTGGCATTGACCATAGGGTGAGTACATGGATTGAAAAATGGCTACAAGGGTGAGTTCAGAGGGGGGTGATAAATGGGGAGTGTTCAGAATGGTCAGAGGTGGGTAGTGGGGTCCCCTAGGGTTCTGTGCTGGGACCAATCCTAATTATTTTGTTCATAAACAATAGACATGTGCATTCGTTTTCGTCCGAATGCATTTTCGTCCGAATTTCAGCTATTTTCGTTTTCGTTTTGACAAACGATAACGAAAGCACAAAATCCGAAAAACGAAAGATCCGACATAAATAAATGCTTTATTTTCGTTTTCATTGTTACAACAGTTCGATATAGAATAGGAGATTCGACATGACTCTGACAACAATCTGTGTCTATAGAACCTGTGGTCGAATGTGCTTAACCTTACCTCTATTAGTCCAAGATTATATAGAGAAAATATTCGACAGAGAAAAAAGATTTGACAGAGAGAAAAGATTCTGCAAGTTACTGTCCTAAAAAGTGTTTGGGGACCCGGGTCCTGCCCCAGGGGACATGTATCAATGCAAAAAAAAGTTTTGAAAACGGCCGTTTTTTCGGGAGCAGTGATTTTAATAATGATTAAAGTGAAACAATAAAAGTGTAATATTCCTTTAAATTTCGTAGGGGGGGGGGTTGTCTATAGTATGCCTGTGAAGGGGCGCATGTTTCCGTGCTTAGAATTGTCCCTGCACAAAGTGTCATTTATGCAGGAAAAAAAGTCCTTTAAAATCACTCGCAGCTATTATGAATTGTCAGCTCCGTAATACAGAGAACACTCATTGAAAGTCATTGATAAAAAAATAAATAAATAAATAAATAAAAAAGCGTGGGGGTCCCCCAAATTCAATTACCAGGCCCTTCAGGTCTGGTATGGATATTAAGGGGAACCCTGCCTCAAATTTAAGAAAAAATTTGACGTGGGGTTCCCCCTAAATATCCATAACCAGACCCTTCAGGTCTGGTATGGATATTAAGGGGAACCCCGCATCAAATTTAAAAAAAAATTGACGTGGGGGTCCCCCTAAAAATCCATACCAGACCCTTTATCCGAGCACGCAACCTGGCAGGCCGCAGGAAAAGAGGGGGAGACGAGAGAGCGCCCCCCCTCCCTCCTGAACCGTACCAGGCCACATGCCCTCAACATTGGGAGGATGCTTTGGGGGTCCGTGACCCCTCAAAGCACCTTGTCCCCATGTTGATAAGGACAAGGGCCTCATCCCCACAACCCTGGCCGGTGGTTGTGGAGGTCTGCGGGCGGGGGGCTTATCAGAATCTGGAAGCCCCCTTTAACAAGGGGACCCCCAGATCCCGCCCCCCCCCCTGTTTGAAATGGTAAGGGGGGTACAAAAGTACCCCTACCATTTCACAAAGAAAGTGTAAAAAATGGTTAAATAAAACAAAAACACTTTTGAAAATTCCTTTATTAAAAATAAAAAAATAAAAAAAAGATTCCAGCGGCGGTAATCCACTCTTGCTATCCAGCGACGGACGGTCATCTCTCCAGCGATGTCTCATGTCATCCAGCGCAGCGATCCTCCATCCTTCTTCTGTCTCCTCCACGGAGACACTGCAGGCATTCCGGCGGCTGACGTTTCTTATATACGGAGGTCGGGGCCACCCGTCACCTGACCCCGCCCCCCCTCTGACGCAAGGGGAAACCCGGGGTTCCCTGTGACGTAGGGGTGACCCGCACCCCTCTGATGTAACACAGGCAGGTTTCCGTTACATCAGAGGGGGGCGGGGTCACCCATACGTCACGGGGAACCCCGGGTTTCCCCTTGCGTCAGAGGGGGGCGGGGTCAGGTGACGGGTGGCCCCGCCCTCCGTATATAAGAAACGTCAGCCGCCGGAATGCCTGCAGTGTCTCCGTGGAGAAGACAGAAGAAGGATGGAGGATCGCTGCGCTGGATGACATGAGACATCGCTGGAGAGATGACCGTCCCTCGCTGGATAGCAAGAGTGGATTACCGCCGCTGGAATCTTTTTTTTTATTTTTTTATTTTTAATAAAGGAATTTTTCAAAAGTGTGTTTGTTTTATTTAACCATTTTTTACACTTTCTTTGTGAAATGGTAGGGGTACTTTTGTACCCCCTTACCATTTCAAACAGGGGGGGGGGCGGGATCTGGGGGTCCCCTTGTTAAAGGGGGCTTCCAGATTCTGATAAGCCCCCCGCCCGCAGACCTCCACAACCACCGGCCAGGGTTGTGGGGATGAGGCCCTTGTCCTCATCAACATGGGGACAAGGTGCTTTGAGGGGTCACGGACCCCCAAAGCATCCTCCCAATGTTGAGGGCATGTGGCCTGGTACGGTTCAGGAGGGAGGGGGGGCCGCTCTCTCGTCCCCCCCTCTTTTCCTGCGGCCTGCCAGGTTGCGTGCTCGGATAAAGGGTCTGGTATGGATTTTTAGGGGGAACCCCACGTCAATTTTTTTCTTAAATTTGAGGCAGGGTTCTCCTTAATATCCATACCAGACCTGAAGGGCCTGGTAATTGAATTTGGGGGACCCCCACGCTTTTTTTTAAATTTATTTATTTATTTTTTTATCAATGACTTTCAATGAGTGTTCTCTGTATTACGGGAGCCGACAATTCATTATAGCTGCGAGTGATTTTAAAGGACTTTTTTTCCTGCATAAATGACACTTTGTGCTGGGACAGTTCTAAGCACGGGAAACATGCGCCCCTTTACAGGCACACTATAGACAACCCCCCCCTACAAAATTTAAAGGAATATTACACTTTTATTGTTTCACTTTAATCATTATTAAAATAAATGCTCCCGAAAAAACGGCCGTTTTTAAAACTTTTTTTTGCATTGAAACATGTCCCCTGGGGCAGGACCCGGGTCCCCAAACACTTTTTAGGACAGTAACTTGCAAATTAGCCTTTAAAATGAGCACTTTAGATTTTGAACGTTGGAGTCCCATAGACTTTAATAGGGTTCTAAAGTATGCTATATAGTTAGCTCCGTCGAATCTTCTTTATACATTCGACAGACACCAAAAGCCTTCCAAGACAGATTCGACCGTAATTCATGTGGATTTTCGGACGAATGCAATTTTTGAACGAAAAACGAAATAAATAAAAACGAATTTCGGGAGTAACTAAATAAATTAAGTTTTCGGACGAAAACGAAATTCCGAAACGAAATATTTTACTCTGCACATGTCTAATAAACAACCTGGAGGATAAAAAGCTCAATCTCTGTATTTGCGGATTATACAAAGCTAAGCAGGGCAATAACTTCTCTGCAGGATGTGGAAACCTTACAAAACGATCTGAACAAATTAATGGGATGGGCAACTGGATGGCAAATGTGGTTTAATGTAGAAAAATTTTAAATAATGCATTTGGGTGCCAAAAATATGAATGCAATCTATACGCTGGGGCGAGAACCTCTGGGGGAATCTAGGATGGAAAAGGACCTGGGTGTCCTAGTAGATGATAGGCTCAGCAATGGCATGCAATGCCAAGCTTCTGCTAACAAAGCAAACAGAATATTGGCATGCATTAAAAAGGGATCAACTCCAGAGGTAAATTAATAATTCTCCCGTTCTACAAGACTCTGGTCCAGCCACACCTGGAGTATGCTGTCCAGTTCTGGGCACCAGTCCTCAGGAAGGATGTACTGGAAATGGAGCGAGTACAAAGAAGGCCAACAAAGCTAATAAAGGGTCTGGAGGATATTAGTTATGAGGAAAGGTTGCGAGCACTAAACTTATTCTCTCTGGAGAAGAGACGCTTGAAAGGGGATATGATTTAAATTTATAAATACCATACTGGTGACCCCACAATGGGGATAAAACCTCTTTTTGCAGAAGGGAGTTTAACAAGACATGTGGACACTCATTAAAATTAGAAGAAAAGAGCTTTAACTTTAAGCTACATAGAGGGTTCTTTACTGTAAGAGCAGCAAAGATGTGGAATTCCCTTCCACAGGCAGCGGCCTCAGCTGGGAGCATCGATAGTTTCAAAAAACGATTAGATAAGCACCTGAACGACCGCAACATACAGGGATATACAATGTAATACTGACATATAATCAAACACATAGGTTGGACTTAATGGACTTGTGTCTTTTTCAACCTCACTTACTATGTAACTATGTAACTATAACAGCTATGACCTACCGTATATACTCGAGTATAAGCCGAGATTTTCAGCCTCTTTTTTGAGGCTGAAAGTGCCCCCCTCGGCTTATACTCGAGTCATCGCTGTCTGCCTGCTCGATCAGCGTGTCGAGCAGACAGACAGCGGCCATTCTATAATTCAAAAGCCGCGCCTCCGGCTCCGCCTTCGCCTGTGATAGGCGGAACACTGAATTTCCCAGCAGCCTGTGTTCCGCCTATCACGGACATCGTCTCATCCTCGTACTACGGACGAGGATGAGACGATGTCCATGATAGGCGGAACACAGGCTGCTGGGAAATTGTGTTCCGCCTATCACAGACAGGGAGGCGCGGCATTTGAACAGGGGAATGGGCGCCGACGAAGAGCGGTGATCCTGGGACAGGACCGGACGGAGGCTCGGCTCGGGACGGGACGGGACCGGACGGAGTCTCGGGACGGGACGGGACCGGACGGAGGCTCGGGACGGGACGGGACCGGACGGAGGCTCGGGACGGGACGGGACCGGACGGAGGCTCGGGACGGGACTGGACGGAGGCTCGGGACCGGACGGACGCTCGGGACACAGGTAGGCTGGACACACACACACACACACACACACACACACACACACACACACACACACACACACACACACACACACACACAGGGATGGATGGATGGATGGACACACACACAGGGATGGATGGATGGATGGACACACACACACACACAGGGATGGATGGATGGACACACACACAGGGATGGATGGATGGATGGACACACACACACACAGGGATGGATGGACACACACACACACAGGGATGGATGGATGGATGGACACACACACAGGGATGGACAGGCATATCTCACCCTCGGCTTATACACGAGTCAATAGGTTTCCCAGTTTTTTGGGGGTAAATTGGGGGCCTCGGCTTATACTCGGGTCGGCCTATACTCGAGTATATACGGTAATAGCTAACTCCTCAAAAGGTTTTATTCACTTATACTTTCAAATATCAGTTCCAGTCCTCTTCAAGCCCTCCTACTTCTGGAGCCCCCAACGCACACACTTTCCCACACACATTTTTATTTTGTTTTAATTGTTTGCATACATACCCTTTTAAGATTTTTTTTATGCAACTAAATAATAAAAAAATAACAAAATCTCTAATTCTTATTTTATCCAAAACCTAAAAAACACAGCATTTAACCTAAAAATCATTCCCTAGAATTCCTATGTACTGTATAGCACTATAGCAGAGTCCCTCTTTGCCCACCTTGTTTGGGGGGGCATGAACAAGTTTCTCCCCACAATCTCTTGGGCTCCCAACATCCCCTGGACACCCCAAGAGTCCACACTGTTCGCTCCTTGTTTGCTTGTTTGGCTGATCACTTGCTGTTACAGTACTGGTCTGAAAAGTGGGCATCTTCTTTACAATCTGACAAGCAAACAGCATATGAGCTTACTTATGGTATATAGGGATGGGCCAAACGGACCCCTGTTTAGTTTGCACCAGAACTTTCGAACACCGTGAAAGTTTGGACCCGAATAACAAACCCTATTAAAGTCGATGGTGCCCATTTTAAACACTTATATGCAAATAATTGGGCATACAATGGTTATAGGGGTCTGTGTCCTGTCCTGGGGGACATGTATCAATATGTATCAATAACAAAAAAGTTTGTGAAAAACTTCATTTATAAATGAGCAGTGATTTTTTTTATTTTTTTTAAGTGAAAGCATAAAAATGAAAAATTCCTTCCAATGTAGTGCCTGGGGGGTTCCCTTAGTCTACCTGTAAAGTGGCAGATCTGTACCGTGTCTAGAATCTGCTGCAGCAATAATTGCATTTATAAAGCCAAAAAAAAAAATTCCCCGCAAGCTGCCTTTATTTTGCTCATTAACAGCTGGGGAGCCAGTGTGTATGATGACTCCACAATGTAGTGCACTGGGAACAATATTAGAGATTTTTTGGATACATTCTGGTGTCACTCTGACTTTGGATAGAAGTAACGGGTGTGTAAAAATTGGTCTTTGGGTGTTGGTGGTGCCTTCCCACCATAACACTATAGAGGTACTCTTGATGAAAGCAGAATTGCCCTTGCTGTAAAAAATTGCAATAATATGAACCTGTCAAACAGCTGCAGAAAAATTGGTCTTTGGGTGTTAATTGTGCCCATGAAACCTATACTAAAAACATTCTTCCAGATGAACTGATTGAACACCCTCAAAGCTAGGCAGCCTTGAAGTCCTGCAGAGATTCCACACCCCAAAAAGACTTAATCAGTGACATCGGCATCAGGGGCTTCATAGCTGGTAATCCAGGACTGATTAATTTTTATAAAAGTCAAACAGTCCATGGAATCTGTGGACAGATGCGTTCTATGATCAGTAACAAAACCTCCTGAAGCACTGAATGCCCATTCTGAAAGCACGCTGGATAGCATGGCAAATTTACTAAACAGAGGAAATGATGCCCTGCCTGAGGACTGACCACCACCTCCACCTTTGCCTATGGACACATTTGTTGCTGGCCCCCTTACAGTGCCACGGGAATGTCTACCTCTCTTTGTTGTCATCCCAGACACTATTGGGAGGAAGGGGGCGGTGCTTATAAGCAAATATAAAGAAGAAGTTGAAATCTGTATGAAGATGCACTTTAATCAAGGTAAAGAGGTCTTTGGTGCACTTTAATTTGAGTACTCACAGTACACAGACATACTCCATGGATACACTATAATATACTGCAATATAATGCGCCAAATGTACAGTGACACACAGAACTATATGGCGTTAAACTGGCAGTAACACACACAGAACTATATGGAGTTAAACTGCCAGTAACGCACACAAAACGATATGGCGTTAAAGTGGCAGTAACGCACACGAAACTATATGGTGTTAAACTGGCAGTAACGCTCACAAAACTATATGTCGTTAAACTGCCAGTAATGCATACAGAAGTAAATCGCGTTGAACTGGCAGTAACGCAATCAAATAGAGGGTGTTCAGCCGTCGCTACACTGACGCTATCTGAACCGTCTTTGCTCTAGCTATACACTAATATAAAGATTACTGACACAGTCTCACTACACTACAGTGAAACTATCTGAGCTGTCCCTACTCCACTACTCCAGCTGCACACTATGCAAAGTTGAGTGATGGTCCTCCTCACTACACTCACACTATCCCTAGACTGACACTAAACTAATATTCTGCACTGACAATTGATGCAAAACAGCACAGTATAGCACACTAACTAACTAATAACACTGAACAGAGCCCTGTTCTATCTCTCTCCACACTGAAAATGGCTGCCATTGAAAGAATACTTTTATACTGTGGGGCCGGAATGAGCCATGATTGGATAAAGTCATGATGACAGTGTCCAATCATGACTCTGACAGTGCTCTGTGCCCTGATTGGCTGAAGCTTTCACTACTTCAGCCAATCAGGGCTTGCAATGCACTGTTCAGCGCCACAATGCATTGTGGTTGGTTTGGGGGGTGAACAAACGGTTGAACGACCTGTTTGTTTGGCTGTTCGTCGAACGCTCGAACAGCGAAAGTTCAGGCCAAACCATTCCCCATCCATAATGGTGTGTACATACTAGGGTTGATTTACTAAAGAAGAACAGACTGTTCACTAGAAAAGTGAATTTTAACTTAACTTAACTTGAATGTTCACTGACCAGTAGACATGTGCACACTGAAATATTTAGTTTCGGAATTTCATTTTCGTCCGAAAAATACATTTATTTAGTTACCGTACTCCCAAAATTCGTTTTTATTTATTTTGTTTTGTTAAAAAATGCATTTGTTCGAAAAATCCAAAATAATTAAGGTTGAATCTGTCATTGAAGGCTTATGGTGTCTGTCGAATGTTCTAATAAGATACGATGGAGCAGCTAAACTGTACGATGCTGCAATCGTACATTTCTGGTAGAATGCTCCGCTTACAACCTATAGTAGAATTCTAATGTTGTATGACACTAGTAATAATTATCTTTATTAATTATTATTACTAGTCAACCAACATTAGAATTCTTCTATAGCCTATGGGCGGAGCGTTTGACCATAAATGTCCGTTGTGTCAACTGCTTCATCGAATCTTCATGTCGAATCTTTTCTCTCTATGTCGAATAATCTTGGACTAATAGAGTTAGGTTAGGCACATTCAACCTTTTTTGCTATTGTCTCTATAATGTTGAATCTTTTCTCTCTATGTCGAATCATTTTTCTCTATGTAGAATAATCTTGGATTAATAGAGCTAAGGTTAGGCACATCCGACCACAGGTTCGATGGACACAGATCGCTATTGTCAGTGTCATGTCGAATCTCCTGTCTGTATCAAATTGTTGTCGCAACGAAAACGAAAATAAAGCATTTGTTTATGTCAGATCTTTCGTTTTTCGGATTCTGCACGTTCGTTATCGTTTGTTAAAACGATAACGAAAATACCCGAAATTCAGACGAAAATCCCTTCGGAAGAAAACTAAAACGAAGAAAACAAATGCACCTGTCTACTGACCAGAGCCAACTTTAATACTGGCTGGACCCTGGACAAATATTGTCTTGCCCCCCCCCCCATGCAATTTTGCTCTCCACCCCAACATTACAGCTAACTGATTGGCTGCTACAGGTTACTGCACATCCTTACCGCTCACTGATTGGTTGCTAAATTCACCTACTGTGCACCCTTTCCTCTTGCATACACACTATCCTTCTCTACACACTGCTCAACCTCTGTACACATTGCAAAACTTCTCCTCTACACACATTGCCCCTGTCCATACCACTCTCCTCTGCACACATTACCCCCACACACATTGCACAGAGGCTCAGGAAGGCTGACGACAATCCAGCAATGAGATGGGTTTAGCAGCAGTGTTATATAGGCCAGCAAGTGGCCGCATCTATCATGCTGTGCATACGCGCGTTCGCCGATTGGCGCATGCATGTTTGCCTGTTAGCTCTGTTGTGAATCTGCGTGCACCTGTTCACACCTCTTGCATTAGTGTGCACAGGAAAATGCCGGAAGCGACCATTACCAGTACTGACACTATTGCCAGTTCTCCTACGGCCATTTCCCTGACAACACCTGTCTCTCCTCTCCCTGCAGAACATCACCTGAGAGGAGAGATCTTCTGCAGGGCTGGGAGAGAGGAGACACAGCACTGTCAGTAAACTAAGGAACTTGCCACAGTTCTTACCTTGCTGTTGGCCCCCCATACTACGGAGTTTACAGCCATGCTCCCACATGGCTGTAAAAGCTCTCAGTCAGAGCTTTATGCTTTAACAGCCCTACCAACCTCTCCACATGAAGGACAATGTAGGAACTGCAGAAAACCAGGAGGGAAGTAGAAATTTGGAGTCTGGAGCAGAAGCCTAATAATGCAGAGGCAGAACAGGCTCTCACACCTAATGGGGGCCATGCTCCTGACATTCCTGGACAGTGTGGGCTCAAGGGGCAGCTGCTTTGGGCCCCACAGCAGTGACTGGGTACAAGGCAGCTGCCCCTTTCACCACCAGTTAAAGCAGGCTCTGTTACTCACTTTAATGTTACTCATTTCAATTATCAAGTGAGGTACAAATAAAACCTCTGTTTTTTACCTTGTGAAAAATCTGTGAACACAGCTTCATCTTATTTACTAAGGTGAGCATTCACGTTCTAAGTGAACAGTTGCTAATCCAGGAGAGGACTGAGTTAGGGTGAGTTTCCAGCAGGGCCAGTACTAATACTGTAAGATATGAACTGTATGTTAGGATTGTGGCTCTAAGTGGAGATACTACCCCACCACTACTCCACCAGTTAGAGACAGCTGTTGGACATTATATAGGTCCCTGCTCCCTGTTCAGACCTGTAATTGCACAATGTAGCAGAGGTAAGTCTTCCAGCACTAACTTCCTATATGTTGACAAGGAATTATGAGACCAAATGCTGAAAGCCACAAAGGAAACTGATACTTGATGATGTGAAAATGTGTCACCATTCCCACCAATCACTGGCATCATAACATAATTGAAATGGTTTTCTTTAGCCCACAGGAATCTTTACCTACCATAAAGGGGCTAGTTAGTTGTGCTTGGCCCACCTATGACAAAGATTTCCAGCCCTTCCCTTCTCAGTTTAGTCAGATCACTGCATATGTTTTTTTGTAAAACATGTAAGGTAGCCAAACATTGCTTTTTTCCATGCATCACTTTTGTATTATCTATCAGCAGTTGGGTCATTGTACCTTTGGCCTTGGGGATTTCAGTTCATAGATCCCATAGTAAATTAATTGGATAGGATAGGAGTCATAGGATTGAAAATTGCAAATAAATTGGATAGGATAGGAGTCATAGGAGTCAATGTACATAGACATTTGTGCCTTGTTTCTAAAATGGGACTATGGAGCTTTTCTGAAGGATTTGGCTAACAGTGTTTGATTCTAAAGATCCCCCTTTTTGTCCTGGTTTTTTTTGGAACAGTTATTTCTACTATACAATGTAATTTATCACAATTATTTTTTCAGATACATCAAACCAGCAAATTTGCATGCATTTTGAATGCCTTTTTATGCTTCTAGACAAGATAATGCAATGTATTGACAATGTTGTGTATGTTTTATGTATGTATTGACACATAAAGCAATCAGTATTTTAGAAGAAATGCAGTGTAGGTTATCAAAAAATATATATAATCAGCAAGTAGTCTGTACATAACATGCCTCCCCATTTCAGGCCCCATCACTTAAAAGTCTTTAGGATGGATCCCTGTCTTTATGGGCTCAGGACGGATGCCCTTTGTGTCTTGATAGGCTCAGGATGAATCCTCCTTGTGTCTTGATTGGTTCAGTGCTGGGCAGGGCCATCTTTAACGCGGGGCAAACGGGTCAGCTGCCCCGGACCCAATCTTTGTTGTGGGGTCCAAAGCAGCTGCCCCTTTGAGCCTGCACTGCCTGCAAATTGGGGCTTGGATGATGGCACTGCAGAGTTCCCCCGGGAATCGGGAGGCAGCTCTGTATTCCCCAGCCAGCAAGCAGGTGAATGGCAGGGCCAGGAGCTCCACTGATGTTCTGACCCCACCTCATGCAGCCTATATGCTCAGGAGGGAGCGGCTGTAGTAGGAGCTGGGATCTGAGTGTGAGCCCCACCCCAGGACTTCTGAAAGTGCATGGTGAGCCCGGCTGGCCAGGTATGTGCTTCCCCTATAGACTGCCTGAATGCTATCCTAAACCCTGAGCTGTTGTTAAACTGTAAAGCTGTGCATTGCTGAAAGGTCTCTGGTTATCTCCTGCAGTATGTCCGCGGTCTCTGACCATCTCCCGCAGTATGTCCGCAGTTTCTGGTCATCTCCCTCAGCATGTCTGCAGTCTCTGCTCATCTTCTACAGTATGTCCACAGTTTCCGGCCATCTTCCGCATTATGAACGCAGTCTCTGGATATCCCCTGCAGTATGTCTGCAGTCTCTGGTGATCTCTTTCAGTATGTCCACAGTCTCTGGTCTTCTCCTGTGGTATGTCTGCAGTCTCTGACCATATTCTGTAGTATGTCCTCAATCTCTGGCTGTATCCTGTAGTTTGTCTGCAGTCTCTGAACATCTCCTGCAGTATGTTTGCAGTCTCTGACTGTCTTCTGCAGTATGTCCAATGTCTCTGACTGTCTCCTGCAGTATGTCTGCAGTCTCTGACCCTCTCATGCTGTATGTCCGCAGTCTCTGACCGTCTCCTGCAGAATGTTCGCAGTCTCTGACCCTCTGCTGCAGTATGTCTATAGCAGCGTTGCCAACCTACAGGATTTAAATTTACTGACACAACACACAAAATTTACTAGCACAGTATTACAGTTTTACTGGCACAAAATTACAGTTTTTAGTACAATTTTTTTTTTTGGTAGTAATTAATCACCAATGGGGTTTTAATTTTTTGCTAAACAAACAAAAAAAGACAGAATATTTTGAAAAAAAAAACAAAAAACGTTTTTCATATTTTGTTATAACATTTTGCAAACAGGTAATTTTTCTCCTTCACTGATGTGTGCTGATGAGGCTGCACTGATGGGTTCTGATGAGGCGGCACTGATGGGCACTGATAGGCTGCACTACTGGCCGCTGATCAGGTGGCACTGATGGGCACTGATAAGGCAGCACAGGTGGACACTGATGAGGCTGCACTGATGGGTGGCACTGATAGGTGGCACTTATGGGCACTGATAGGCAGCAGGGAGAGGTGGCACTAATAGGCGGCACTGATGGGCACTGATAGGTGGCACTGATAGGCACTGGTAGGTGGCACTGATAGGCATCACTGATGGGAACTAATAGGTGGCACTGGTGGGCGCTGATAGGTGGGACTGGTTGTTGCTGTTGGCACTGATTTTCAGCACATTCGGGTGCTAAGGTGACTGCCAACCTTTTCCTGTCACTGGCATTTACTGGCAGGATAAAAATGTCCAGTTTTGACTGGCTGCCAGTAAAAATACTGCTGGTTGGCAACATATGTCTGCAGTCCCTGGTTTTCTCCTGCAGTATGGCAGCAGTGTCTGTCAGTCTCCTGCAGTATATGCAGTGTCTGACCGTCTCCTGCAGTATGTCCACAGTCTCTGATCGTCTCCTGCAGTATGACCGCAGTCTCTGATAATCTCCTGAAGTATGTCTGCAGTCTCTGACTGATTCTAGTAGTATGTCTGCAGTCTCTTATCCTCTCCTTTAGTATGTCTACAGTCTCTGACCCTCTTCTGTTGTATGTGCATTAATGTGCCACTTTACTTGCTCAATTATTTGTGATTGCTCTACTGCTCATTGAGTGGTAATGATGTGCAGTATCCTGTAGCAACCAATCAGTGAACAGTAGCAATCTCCTGTTATTTCTAGCAACCAATCAGTGAACAGTAATAATGTGCAGTACCTCTAGCAACTAGTCAATAAGCGATAATGATAGGCTGTAACCTCTGGCAACCAATTGCAATTGCTGTGTGATCTGCTGCAGTAAATGGATTTTGAGTCTACCTGCTATTTTTTTGTGTGTTTTTGAATTGAGGTAGGCCCCAAGAAAATGTTTGCCCAGGGTCCAAACAATATTAAAGATGGCCCTGGTGCTGGGTGATCCCCTGTGTGTGTTGATGAGTCAGGGGTGAAGCCTTCTTGTGTCTTTGGGCTTTAGGTGATGCTCTCTTGTGTCTTGGGGGTTCAGGTCTAATCCTGCATGTGTCTTGATGGGTCCATGGTGAATCCTCCTTGTGTTTTGATGGGCACTGGGTGATACCTCTTGTGTCTTGGTGGCATCAGGGCTAACTCTTCTGGTGTTTTAATGGGTACAGAGTGAATCCTTCTTGTGTCTTCATTTCCTCTGGGTGATGCCCCATGTGTCCATATGGGTTTTGGGTGATTCCCTTTGTGTCTTGTTGGGTTTGGGGTGAATCCTCCCTGTCATTCGATGGGCATAGGATGATCCTTACTTGTGTCTTGATGGGCTCAGCTCTGTGCGAGGATCCATGTGTGTTAATGATTTCAAGGTGAAGCCTATTTGTGTCTGGGTGGGCTCAGGGTGAATTCTCCTTGTGTCTTAATAGACGCTAAGTGATTCCCCTTGTGTTTTGGTGCGTTGCGGCCTAATCCTTTTTGTGTCTTGATTGGCTCTGGGTGATCCACCTTGTGTTCTGGAGGGTTCAGGGCTAACCCTTTTTGTGTTTTGATGGGTTCAGGATGATGCCCCTTATGTCTGGATGGGCTCAGGGTGATGCCCTTGCGTCTTTGTGTTTTTAGGGTGAATCCTCCATTTGTCTTGATGAGCTCAGGGTGAATGTCATTTTTATATTGATCGACTCAGGATGAATGCCCTTTGTTAAAATAACCCTGTACCATTTTCACATTAAGTGTTCATAGAAGGAAAACAATTCTTCTTGCTTTATATTGCTTAAAGCGTGTCAGTTATCACTCAGATATCTGAACTTTTGTCCAGAAATGCTCCTTTTTTCCTTCTAAAACAAATGTTTTTTTTTTTGTGAATGGTGCTGGAGAGTTTACAATGGCCACACTGGAGAAGACCTTGCTTTGAAACGCAATTTTCAAAATCGTAATTTTGGAAGAAAACTTGCATTTTATATTTTTCAGACTCAATACAGAAAAAAACATGCAGACCAGCTTGAAATCAAGATCATGTTACATGCACTTGACAGTTGCTTTTTGCGAAAGAATTGCAGTAATAACTCCTTGCAGCTATTTGTTCCTTCATGCAACAGTTTGTTGAAGGAGGTATCAAGGTAGGAGTTCACTGGTGAATAGACCTAAACTGTTTGTAATGGCTAGATGGTCTCATGATCTCCCATAAACAGCAATATGTTGCATGCAGGCTTCATTTATTTTCATTCATAGCAGACACAACTAAATAGCTTTTCACTTCATATGTTTGAAAAGTAAGTTTGATACACAGTTCCAGCCATGAACACCTCTCCCCCCCAAACACATATATTTTTTTTTGTATTTTTTTTGTGTACTAGCCTTTTTTGAGATTTGTCTTCTGGTCAGTCGCAAGATGCTCAGGTTCCCCTTCCATTTTTACCATCGCTGAGCAACTCTCAATGATACAGAGATAGCACTAGCGTTGTGACATCAGCACCCTGATTGGGTGACATGATATATTTCTTTTAATAAAGGATTTTTTAAAGTAATGTTTACTTTTTGTGTAAATGAATAGGGGTAGCCAATAATATGGGGGGGGGGGGGGGGGGGGGGGCAGCTCAGGAGCAAGCCTGCTTGCTATAGGGCCACTCGGCAGGATTGAGGGGCCAGCACCGCCGGTGGGGCACCCAAGAACAGGAGGGTTGGGGCTGCTTTGTGCAAAACCATTACACAGAGCAGGTAAGTATAACATGTTTGTTATTTAAAATAAATAAATGAATAAAGCCTGCCTTTCATATCACATTAAGGTTGAGTTCACACTGAGTGGTCTGCCGCATCTCATGTCATATGTACAGGAATCGCACCAGATTCCTGTACAAATGACATGTTAATTCAGTGCGGTGCGATTTGAACTATACATTATGTATGGCTCAATTTGCCCTGGATCCACACCAAAAACGTGCAGGGCCCGTTTTTTTTTGTCTGCACCATGTGATCCGGTTCCATCTGATTCCACAGTTGGAAGTGCTTTCTGCGGGAACCGCAAAGGAATTGCTGCTGTTCATGCACTGCATCAGTGTGATCTGGGCCTGAAGTATAACTAAAGGCAAAACTTTTTTTTTTAGTTTGGGATGGAGTGGAGAGGGATTAAAACCTATTAGTTTTTATTGCTGTTTTGTTCCCAGTTAGGGAAAATCTCCTTCTCTATTTGTACGGTTTACTATTATCATTAAAAGTAAAACAAAATCCACTAGTGCACTAGTTCTGGTGACCTGTAGGGGCCCAAGGGATTCCCTTAATAAGCAGGGATTTCCTCTCACTTCCTGTTGTGACTATGGGACAGGAAGTGAAGGAAAATCTCTGCAATTGGGTGAAAAAGAATCTAACAGGGGCTATAACCCTTTCTTGCTCTACACAAAATGAAAAAAAAAGTTTTGTCTATAAGGCCGCGTACACACGCGGGGACTGTCTGCCGAAACTAAGTTCGTCAAACAGTCCGCTCAAACTTTTGAATGAACGAACACGCCCACACACGGCACTTTTTGAGCGGACAAATACGGCAAACTTTGTTCGTCGTACTAAGTCCGCGCAACTTTTGAAATGAACGGACTCGCCCACACACGAGGCAACAGTCCGCTCATTTCGAGCGCGTGTGCAGGTAGGCGGGGCCCGCGAAGGAGACGTCGCGGGCTCCGCCGCCTGCAATGTACTTAAAGGGGAACCCCAACGCCGAAAAAAAACGGCGTGGGGGTCCCCCCAAAGTCCACAACAGACCCTTGTCCGAGCACGCTACCCGGCCGGCCAGGAAAGGGGGGCGAGCGAGCGCGCCCCCCCTCCCGAGCCGTACCAGGCCGCGTGCCCTCAACATGGGGGGTGCCTTGGGGAAGGGGGGGCCGCGCGGCCCCCCCACCCCAAAGCACCTTGTCCCCATGTTGATGAGGATAAGGGCCTCTTCCCAACAACCCTGGCCGTTGGTTGTCGGGGTCTGCGGGCGGGGGGCTTATCGGAATCCGGGAGCCCCCTTTAATTAGCTCTTATATGTCACATGGGTTGGTCACATGGGTTGATGTCACATGGGGACTATGACATCGTAAGGGGGCGGGGTCACCATGTGACCAACCCATGTGACATATACCATGTGACACCGCCCCATTGTCACTATATAAGTGGCCGCACAGCGCGGCTCTGCCATTCCGGCCGGAGAGAGCGACGTGTCAACATCTCCTGGAGAAGAAGAAGAAGAAAAAGATGAAGAAGAAGAAGAAGAACGGAAGGCGACGGCGACGACAGCGGCGACAGAAGACCGGGCCACCGCCTGCAAAAGAGCTATAAGAAGGTGCGGTGGCCCGGCAGAAGAACCGAAGAGGGGGACAAGACCCCCGAAGTCGGGAGAAGAGGCCGGCGGCGGGGAGGAAGAAAGCCGGACTCCTCCGCTAGCAAAAGAGCTACAAGAAGATAGCGGAGGAGTCCGGTGAGAAGACCCCCGAAGACGGAAGACCCCCGGAGCTGTGCAATAAAATATTTTATCTCGTGTGTTGTGTTTTTTTTTTTGGGTACTTTTATTTTACAGGTGAATGGGTAGGGGTACATTGTACCCCATACTCATTCACATAGGGTGGGGGGCCGGTATCCGGGGGCCCCCTTATTAAAGGGGGCTCCCGGATTCCGATAAGCCCCCCGCCCGCAGACCCCGACAACCAACGGCCAGGGTTGTCGGGAAGAGGCCCTTGTCCTCATTAACATGGGGACAAGGTGCTTTGGGGTGGGGGGGCCGCGCGGCCCCCCTTCCCCAAGGCACCCCCCATGTTGAGGGCGCGCGGCCTGGTACGGCTCGGGAGGGGGGGCGCGCTCGCTCGCCCCCCTTTCCTGGCCGGCCGGGTAGCGTGCTCGGACAAGGGTCTGTTGTGGACTTTGGGGGGACCCCCACGCCGATTTTTTTCGGCGTTGGGCTTCCCCTTTAAGTCCATACCAGGCGGCGGGGCCCACGACGTCTCCTTCGCGGGCCCCGCCTACCTGGAGACGCGCTCGAAATGAGCAGACTTTCCTCCGAGCGGGAACAGTTTGCTCATTTCGAAAGTGGCCTACACACGGGCGGACTGTCCGCTCAAACCAAGTTTCAGCGGACAGTTTTTCGGAATTTCCGAAAAACTTTGTTCGTCAAACTGTCCGCTGAAACTGTCCGCTGAAGCCCCACACACGAGCGGACTGTCCGCTGAAACACTGTTCAGCGGACAAAGTTGAGCGAACAGTCCGCCCGTGTGTACGCGGCCTTATTCTAATTTAAGAAATACACAGGTATGTGCTGTGTAGCCGAGCTCTGTAAATCTCAAAACTTGATGAAAAGAAATACAAAAAATTTGAAGTATAAACCAGCTCCATTACATATATTTAATTGAAGTATTTTTTTGCCTGGAGTTTAGTTTTAAATGCATTACAGCTCAACACTGAAGAGACAATAAAAACTTCAAAAATGCAAGTAGCAAACTTTAAATGTATTTGTAATTTAAATTAAATTTATGTTAAAAGAAAAATACATTTGGCAAATCTGTAAGAGTCTTAGAAAATAGAGGAGATGTTCCCATGAAGCATCCGGTCCGCCGAAGCATTGTAACAACTTTCTTACATCACTTCATTCACTATTTATGATGTTACACCACTTGTTCTCTGCTGATGAATCATCCCGCTTTGATAATTGTAGTCAACATTCTGATGTATCCATTTATTTTCCAGGGTAATAAAAGAGACAGCTCATTGGATTCCTTCCAGATTGAATTAAATGGATTACAGAATGGGGGGAGAACAGAATGATATGGGAAGCCCAATGGGAATGTTGTACTAGGAGATGAACCATGATCTAATGTAACCTTCAGGGTGATCGTCCCTTTCAAAGCAGCACATCTTGTTCTTGGTTTTCAGGAACAATGATTATTGTCTGTGATGAAAAAGAACTTAGTCATCCCAATGGAGGCCTATGCAGCCACTAATGCAAAAAAACGAATTCCATTCAGAAAATAGCAAGCACTGGAAGTGTGGAGCTAACATTATCTTTGCATACCGGGCACAGATTTCAGAGAGCTGTATCTCAGAAAGAACAATGTGGAGGTAATATGTAATTATTGCATTACACTTACCTCCCAAAGTATGTTCATTTTTTTTATTTACAATCACTTTAAAGTGGGGTACCCCCTAAAAAAAATATTAAAAGTCAGCAGCTACAAATACTGCAGCTGCTGGCTTTTAATAATCGGACACTTACCTGCCCCAGGGTCCAGCGATGCGGGGGAACGAAGCCCCCCCCTCGCTCCCCGCTCCGCTCGTGGCGCCGTCATCCATACTGTGGGCACCCGGCTGTGGCTTCACAGCTGGGCACCCACTGCGCATGTGCGAGCGGCGCAGGGTGCCGTGATACGCCGTACAGTCACCTGGGACACATGACAGGTCCCAGGTGAATGTGCGGCGCGAGGGGAAGTGATGTCACCAGCCCGGGCAACGAAGAAGGCAGATTACGAGGGACCCCCTAGCAACCGGTATTTAGAGGTGAGTAAATTTTTTTTTTTTGCCAATTATTTTTTTTTTATTTTTTTTACGAATTTTAAGCAGCTTTTAATTTTTTGGTGGCAACACCACTTTAAGGGAAATCTCCAGAAATGATCTCTAGAAAGGTTCTAGAGATCATTTCTGGATAGGTTCCTTAAAGTGGTTTCAAACCCCTAAACGAAAAAAAATTAACAAAGCATATCCTTCTATAATGTGTATTTGCCTTAATTCAAAGCACCTAGTGTGATTTCTGTCTGCTCTGTCATTCCTCTGCTACCTGCATGAGTCCCCTCTGACAGTCTTTATGCCAACACCAAGCAATCCCTGGAGGACGCCTGCCTCAGCACAAAGCAGGTGAATGACAGTTTCAGCTGTACATGCTTTCCTATTAGACTATGTCGAGGGGCTTTGTCCATTCCTGCCACTCAACTCTCATTTTACACTTAGCTCTCCTCTCTATTCTGTAAAGCAGGGGTAGGAAACCTTAGAGAGATGGAGATCTACTTGAACAACACTGGTGAAGTCAAAGATCACTGGGCACAGTGTGCTGTTTTAAGGGCCGGTTGACACCAGACTGTGATGCCAGAAAGGCATGTTCCTTATGTGTTGCCTGCTGTCAGGGCTGGGCTCTCAGCCCTTCATTGTCTGTGCTCAGGTTGCTCAGCTGTTGGTTAATTGCCAGTACTCATCGTTCCAGAGCGGCTCACCTGTTGATCATCTCCTGCTCGTCAGTCAAGCCCACAGCCAGCCCCTTCTGGCTATTTAAACTGCCTGGTTCATTTCATCAAGGCCTTTACCTTGGTCAACATATCTAGAGACTCTCTGCTGTGTTCTTGTTGAAGACTTGCCTGACTGACATCCCTTCTGGGTCCTTATCCTGTCTGCTGCCTCTGACTATGCTGGCTTGCTGATTTCTTGGCTTGTTCTGACTACCCTATTTGGGTACTGAACCCTGGCTATGTTTTGACTACATTTACCAGTTGTACCATTTTTAACACTTTATTAAAAGGTGTGATTTTTTTACTGCATTTTCTGTCTCCGTCTGTTTCATTGTTCCTGACAGTAGGCAAAGGCCATGAATTTAGAAGATGCAGGTAATCCACCTAGTGCTAATATTTTTTCCAGGTTAAATGAGCAGGATCACCTCATGGATCAATTTGCCATAGCGTTACAAATGCTCCTGATTCACTCTGCTCACCTGGATCCTGCCACTGTGGCTGTTCCGGTACAA